>NC_081417.1:77830532-78023032 GCF_949786415.1 Peromyscus eremicus | reverse complement strand
TGGTGCCCGAACAGGGACTAAAGAAAAAAAACCCACCATAGGAGGGCCTGACAGGCAGAGAGAATAAATAGGAGAAATCTGGGAGAAAAAGAAGGAAGAGCAAGAGAACAAGGAGAAAAAGACACTAAGGTTCAGCCACTCAGCCACACAGCCAGCCATGAAGTAAGAGTGAAAGTAAGACTACAGAAGTAAGAAAATGAAAAAGCCCAGAGGCAAAAGGTAGATGGGATAATTTAAGTTAAGGAAATCTGGCTAGAAATAAGCCAAGCTAAGGCTGAGCATTTATAATTAAGAATAAGCCTCTGTATGTGATTTATTTGGGAGCTGGGTGGTGGGTCCCCTAAAAGAGCAAAAATAACCAATTACACAGATCCACTGCTCCTCTATTTCCCTTCAGAAAAGAGCAGGCCTCTCAGGGATATACAATAAGACTAGGCACAAACTTTCATATCGAGGCTGGGCAAAGCAACCCAGTAGGAGGAAAAGGGTCCCAAGAGCAGGCAAAAGAGTCAGAGACACCCCCTTCTCCCACTGTCTGGAGCCCCACAAGAACACCAAGCTAACAAACATAACATATATACAGAGAACCTAGCACAGACCCACACAGGCTCCATGATGGCTGCTTCAGTCTCTGTGAACCCCTATGAACCCTGCTTAGTTGATTCTGAGGGCAAATGTTCTCTTGGTGTCCTCTACTCCTCTGGCTCCTCCAATTCTTCATTCTTCTCTTCTGTGGGGTTCCTTGAGCTCCAAAGGCACAGTGAGTGTTCTTAATTGCTGAGCTCTCTCATCAGCTCACCCCAGTCAGTAGAATGTCCCTTTCCCACTAAATTACAGCTCTATAGGCCATCCTGTATTCTTGGTGGTACCTTAGAACTTAATTCACTGTCAGAAGTTTGGAAAATGGAAAAAATATCACATCTTTTACTTTACAAATAACCACACATAAAAGACTGCTAGGTCTGTGAGAACAAGAATGGATGATCACATTCTTAGCACCATGCTACTTCTAATTGTTGTATTTCCAGATGTGGTCTTCTCACTGGAGCAGCTGGTGACTGGCTTTGTGTTTTTCTTTGTATTTCAATAACAAGAAGAGAAGCCTTTTACTTTTCCTTGATGGGGTTGGAGTTTCGCTCTTACCATCTCTCAACAAATTTGTAACAACTCCTTGGTTCTGCTCTGTAGAACAATTTCATGTGAGTTCCTTATCTGGCCTTGGTGTCAGGGTAATGAGACTTCATAAAACCAGAAGGTTTGCTTCTTTTCTGTTTTTTTGGAGGAATTTAAGAGGGTTGGTTTGTAGCTTTTAAAATATTTTGTACAATTCACTGGTGAAGCCACTGGCTTTGGGATTTTCCTTCTCAGGGCATTTTGATATCTGATTCAGTATCTTTACTAGTTATAGATCAGTATGTATTTCCTGCTCTTCTTGAGTCATATTTGGTAGTATAGGTTTCCAAACTGGAAAGGAGGAAGTAAAGTCATCTCTCTTGGTAGATGACTTGATGCTGTAGACAGAAAATTCCTAATAACTGGAAAATTCATCTACTATATCATCTAAAAGGATAAAATAATTGAGAATAAATTTTTCCAAATATGGGTTTTTATTAATTTAAAATTTAATTTTTGAGAACTTTGTACACGAACACTGTGTCTACATGAATTCTAGCTCTCCCTTCTCTTGAACCTCCTCTGTTGTCCTCCACTCCCAGATTCATGGATGGTCTCTTCTTGAATTATTATTGCTACATGTATATATATTTGGTCAAAATTAAAATATGTATATGTATATATATATACACATACATACATACATACATACATACATACATACATACATACACATGTGTATACATAACCCACTGAGTCCATTTAGTGTTGCTCTTATGTACATGTCTCCATGGCTGACCACTTGAGATTGGACAGCCTGGAGAAAACTAATTGCTCTCAGCAGCCATTGACCACCTGCAGCTCTCCATCTAGGAGGGGGACCATGTGGAATTTCCCCTGTCCACCTCGGCATGCCAGCTGGTGTGCTCATTATACCAGTCGTGTCCAGTCAACCACACTGTTGAAGTGTCATCGGAGCATCTTCCCTGTCATGCCTTGCGGACACTGTCTAGCAACAGATGCCTGGCCTTCTAGCTCTTACAATCTCTCTGCCCCCATTCATGATTTACTTTGAGCCTTAGGTGTAGGTTCTATCAGTTGGGGTTGGGTATCAACAATCAATTGGGAATGACTTTGATCCTTAATTTCAAAGTTATAAAACTTCAGAGTTCAAAACTACACAACTTGAAATTAAAGGCCTGTAAACGATGTTCTGTGTTCATGCACTGCGCATGTGTGTGTGCATGTGCATGATTATGCATGCATGTGTAGAATTCCAGAAGTTGATGTCTCTCAATTACTATCTTATACTAATTAATTCATTAATTAATAATAATACCATTATTTTGAGTAGGAAAGTCTCCTACTAAACCCAGAGTCCACTAACTGGCAAGACAGGTTGACCAGCAAGTCCCAGTGACCTTCTTGTCTCCACATTCTCAGTGCTAGGGTTAATGGAGTGCAATGCCTCACTGGACTTTCCATGATCTGAACCCAGGCCCTCGTGCCTGCACAGTAAGTACTTTACTGACTGGGCCGTCTCCTCACCTCCAATACATTCAGAGAAAATGTTTCCCAATGTGATCAGCAGATTGCAAGTCATGTAAAAATCCTAATGTATTTTTTCCATGTCAAATTCTAAGGGACACCAAATAACCAAAAATACCTTGCTAAAACAAAGTTGGAGGACTTATGTTTCTTGTTCTAGGACTGTAGCAATTAAAACACTGTAGTAATGGCACAAAGGGGGGTGTGCAAAACAATGGGCTAGAACTCACAGTCAGAAATAAATCCAGACATTGTCAGTGGACCAGGATGCCAGCAGTGTGCAGCAGGGCAAAGACCAGCCTATTTATAACAGAATATCTTCATGCAAAAGAATAATTTTGGACCTTACCTTACAAGCATATCATATATGAAGGCCAAAAGTATAAAATTTAGAAGAAACAGAGAAGTAAATGTTCATGACCAAAAGACAGTGGTTTCCTAGGATGTGACACTAAAAAAAAAAAAAAAAAAATCTAAGCAACAATACTGATAAAATAGAAACCAACTGGATTTGGTCAAAATTAAAAATGTTTGAGCATCAAAGAACACTATGAAGAAAGTGAAAAGGCATCTCACAGAATATAACAAAATATTTACTAGTGATAAATTGAATCAGTATCTCACTTACCTGATCTATGAAGAATTCTATAACAAAAAAGACAACTAATTAGCAAGTAGGTGGAAGGCCTGAATAGAGCTATTGAGGGAGGATATACCTGTGGCCAACCAGCACATGAAAAGATGTTCATATTATTAGTCAGAGAAATGAAACTATAATGAGACGCCACGTCCCTCCCACTGGGTTAGCCATAACAAGTGGAAAATACCAAGGGTTGGCTAGGAATTGGGAAGTTGAAACTCATGTACTGCTGCTGTAAAAATGTGTAGCTGCTGTGGAGAATAACTTGATAAGTCCTTAAGCAGTTCTATGTCCCTGAAATCCCATTTTGAGGTATTTAATCTGAGCAAATACCATGCTGAAGGCTCATTTGAGCACTAACTATTCAAATAATTAAAATACAGAACAACTCATATGTTCATCTGCTGACTGACGGCTAAATGAATGTGTCACTCCTTATGATAGAAGATTACTCAGCCTGAACAGTAAAGTACTGATTCATGTGACATGTAGAAACCTTGACGACATTATGCTAAATGAAATAAGCCATATGCAAAAAGTCACCTGTACAGACTGTCCAGATCAGATACATTCCGTAGGGACCAAGAGCAGATTCCTGGCTGAACTGGGCTTCCTTCTGGAGTGAGTGCATAACACTGAGTGTGAGTTAAAATGATGAATTTTATGCTACACAAATTTTACTTCGATAAGGAGATGTATATTAATTACAGCAAAAGCTTTGAAAAGTTAGATGAAATAGACAAAATTACTAGGAAAATGGAGTTAATTGATTAATAAATAGAATGAATATGTGAGAGCCTGTTACTTGGTAGTTAAAAAATATTTTCACCAAACAACTTGTAAGTTTTATCGAATATTCAGGGAATAAGTAACTCTAATTTTGGAACAGAAATGGGAAAATTTCCAAACTCATTTTATGAATGTTGCATATATTGGTGAGTGTAAACTGACCCAAAAATGCAGGCTTAATTTCATCAGTCCCAAAGAATTAAAGTCATTTCACAGCTTCACAGTATTTTTCAGGTAGAAACAACGTTTTATTAAAGCTTGCATGCTTTTATAAATCACTCATGGGTGGCTGCTATCCAGCCCACATGTGCTCTAAAACCTACAAAGACAAGATCTTGGAGCAATCCAAAGGACGGCGGCACAAGACTGTGAGCTGGCATTCCTGATGCCTGAAAGCCAGCAAATCCAGATGTGTATACTAACTTTTGCAGACCCTCCCAAAATCTCCTTCCACCACCATGAAGGGAATAGGGAGGATGGAAGGCAGATTCTGCCAGAGAGAGAATGAAAGCTTGTCTGGGAGCTGAGCTAATAACCCAGCTGTAAGCTGAGCCAGGCTACCCACAGATATACTCAGTGTGTGTGTGGAATATCCTCTTTTTGACTTGAGCTAGGTTTTTAGAAGGCTATTGTACAATGTACAACAAACAACAAAAATCAAACAAATAAAAAACCAAGTGAGGCAGAGTTTCTTTTACTTAGGTGCCCCCAAGATAAGTATGGACATTATGCTGGAACAGTAAGTCTGCCACTTCCTATGTGGAGGAAGGCAGAAGGAGGAACCGTAGTAGTCCCATTACCTCGTCACATCCTGACTGTTCCTGTCTCAGAAGAGGTGTGTGGAGCTGTAGAGCACAGTGCACTGAATTTGGGACTGTCACAGTAACAAAGGAGAAAGAACAGAGGTCTGCCTACGGGAAGCCTTGGGGGCTCTTGTGTAAGAATGGCAGAGATGATCACTGAGTCGAAGGACTACATTGTTTATTTATTTATTATTTCATTTTTGTGGGTTGTGGGGGCCCAGACATTTATTGCTTGTCCTTTCTGCTTTTGCACAGATGACAATGCCTTGTGGAACTTGTTACATGTGAAAGTCCCTGGGCCTCAATCTCAGTAATTCTGACTCAACAGAACTAGGTTGGAACCCCAAAACTCAGCTTTTATAAACAGTCCTGGTGAGTCTCTTGCAAGGAGATCAAGGGCCACACTGAAAGAAGCAAAGTTCATAGTTTTTAAATGAAAATATCTTTAATCATTCTTATCGTCTTCTGAAACTTCATAGTATCTTTAGCATCAAAAATAGAGCAACTTTTCCTATTTCTATGACCCTTTAATAGGCACTTTGACCCCCTCCCAGCTTCCATATTTCACTCTCCCTCGAAGGAGAAATCAATTTCACTTTCACCTCAAGCGCCTTTCGGAAAGTTTTTGAGATGAAAAGTTCTCTTACTTGTTGTCTTAATTGTATTTTCATTAGCTCACTCCTCACCTCGCTCACCCATGGGGCTGAGTCCCCCTGGCTCTTTGCTTAACATGTGTGTCCTTCCAGAGGGGCACTGTCTCTGGGGTTCTGACCTGTAATGAAGCCTCCTATAACCCAGTTCCCTCCAGAGAAGCAAAGATTAGCCCGTGACTTGTACTTGGCCTACAGGGAACAGTGTTATAATGGGGAACTGAAGTCCCACATGACTTACGTATTGTGTTAACAAAGACATTCTCTTGTGCTACCTGAAGAGCTAAGAAAGTGGCTGTTTCTCCCAGAGGACATGGGAAGGGTTTCTCAGAGGGAGCATCTATAACGAGATGTAGTGCTAGGTGCAGGTTCAATACATTTTACAGCTCCCTAAGCAAAGAAGCCCTTCTCTGTGTGACACCACACCCTGTCCTCTCCATCTCCCACTTCTGTGTCTCCAATGGACTCACAGATTAGTCAAGCATGTCTCTGTCCTTATCCTCTGTTTCCTGCCTCATTGTAAGGGAAGAATGACCCCTCAACATTGCATTAACAGCACAGGCTCTGTGCAAGGCGAGTGTTGTTTCCATGCTGACTCTGCTTGGAGCAGAACCCTGTCCACAGGATCTGCTGCCTTTCAGCGTCACCTTCCCTGGTGATTATTCTGGACAGTACTGGTTCACAAGAAGCTAGTTCCAATATCAGATTGCCTGCAGCTGTGCTTCCAGAAGAATTTTCGTCCAAACCCTTTTCCATTTTCCTTATGGCAGTTATCTTTCAGCCACAGGCAAAAAGTATCTCTGGATGGAATTTACGTCTTGGAAAACAACATTCCAATGTAAGAGCAGCGATGATAAACAGGAGTGATAGCATATTTTACACAAACGTCTTCCAAGTACACAACTAAAAATGACTTCACACTTGGTTTTTTTTCAACTGCACATTTAATATATTCCTGTAAAACCATGAGTGGTGTGATTTCCTCCTTGGCCACTTTCCTACCCCTTCCAGCCTCGTCTCCAGAGTTAATGCAACAGCCTGAAGGGCCTAAGGCAATGCCAGTTAAGGGAAGTATTTCCATCCCATTCCCTGACACCAAGAACAGTGCTGTCTGAGATGAGGTATGCGGGCAGATGCTCTAAGAGCATTTGGAACTTTTAAAGCAGGAGATAACCAGCTCGGTGTGTTTAAAAGTCACCTTGTGTGACAGGCTGAACTTTATTTTTTCAAAATGTATGTATTTCAGCCCCAAGCCTAATACCTCCAAATGTGACTGTGTTGGATGATAGGGTTCTTACAGAGGAGATTCAGTTAATTTGAACCATTGGGATGCATATAACCCAATCTAATTGCGATTAGACTAGGATAGTAATTAGAAACTACAAACTGAAATACAAGTATGAAAATGTAATAATGAAGCCCATTATTCTACACAATTTATATATACTAGTAAGGATTACAAACTAAATGTGAAAACCAGAAGACTGGATTGGTGTCTTAGAGAGTTTCTTAATGCCTAGCATTGGAGGGTAGAAAAAAAAAGAAAAAGAAAAAGAAAAAGAAAGGCCCAAAGGACCAAGGTCAAGAAAGAGGAGGAACTGATTTAAGTCAAGACAAGTTTTCGAGGACAAGGTTGGAGAAAATGAGTTCCTAGTGGCCTTCGATGGAGATATCAGTCCTGAGGCCCATGTTTCAAGCTTCTAGAACCTCTCAGGAATAGAATAATTATAAATGATATAAAAATGTTTCTCATACAATTGTTTTGTCTTTTCACATAACATGATGTTTCTCCATTTGAATAGATATGGAGCTGCATATTTTTTTGTGATTTATTTTATTTTTTGAGACAAAGTCTTGCTGTGTAACCCAAGCTAGCCTTGAACTCATAATTTTCCTGCTTCAGTCTCTCAAATTCTGGGATTATAGGCATGTACCAGCATGCCACATCACCCTCTAGAATCAATTTAAATTGCTTTACCTCAGAAAATGGCAGTACGTTACTCCCTGTGACACTAAGTCAGTTTTAACATTGCTTTGTATGCCTCTGGAATGTAGCTGCTTGCTCCTGGCCTGAGCCTGTTTTGCCCAATAGTTGAGCTGTGATGCTTTCTTACTCAGTATTTCCATGTTTGGTTGGCATTTACATGACTTTTTAAAAAACGGTCTTTGTTCTTCCTGTCTAGAACAGATACACGTGTTTACTTCTGTGGAAGAGAAACAAAGCTCTACTTCTCATTGCTTTCGCTAAAGGACAGCAGCCCGGAGAAGTCTTGTTTATTCAAAACCTTCAGGCTTTTGTTTGCTTGTTTTCTTGAGACAAGGTTTCATACTGTGGCTCAGGCTTGATACATTTGCTAGATTGGTCAATCTGGCTTTAGACTCAAAGTCATCCTCTTGCCTTAGCCTCTGAGTGGTGGGGACACATTTTTTTTTTTTTAATAAGACCTTTGTGTTGGCTTGAGAACTGTTGAATGCCTTTCAGTGTTATGCCTTATAGTCTTACTATAGGGAGCATATACACATACAAGTAAGAACTAATTCTATTAAGGTAGGATATTATTGCTTATCCCCTCCCTATTTCAGAAAGTGAAATATTGGATACAAATAATCAAGTGTGCTTGGTCTTTTAAAAAATTAGTGTATAGAAGGAGTAATCAAACTTTTTATTTGAGATAGCATCTTGCCATGTAAGTTAGTTCTTGAACCGATCATCCTCCTGCCTCAGTCTTCCTGGTGCTGAGAATATAGGTGTGTGACATCATGCTTGGCTTGATTTTGAGGATACCAAAATAGGAAAAGGAATGTAAACAATCAATTCCATAGTGAACATCAGCAGAATTAATTCTTAGAAAGAGATGAACTCTAACTAGTATCCAGTGGGGTTGTGGCATTAATTTACAGCTGGTGCCAATGATGAGAGTTTCCTCCATTTTATCAGAGCCAGATTTCTCTTCTCACATAACTGAGGTTCTAATGATCTTTCGTATAAGAATCATGGTGAAATTCAGGACAACCGAGGACCCTTCTAAGAATTCTCTAGCCTGGGGCAGTGAGGTTTGAGAACAGAGATAAGATGTATACATAAATTCTTGGCGAAACAAGAAGAGAATGAGACAAGAGGGCAGAAATGAATGACAGACACTCCATCCTGGGTCCAGCTAGAGAAAGAACTCTCTTACGCACGACACATGTCGATGTTGTTGGGTGGTCCCTTGGTTTTGCTGAGCACCTGCGTGTCTGGATTCACAGCATGCCCCCTAATACTGTGAATTCTCAGTAGTCAGAGCAAAGAAGACGAAGTCCCGACTTCAGGGACATTCAGGAGGAAAGTTGTGTAGAACACGAAAGAGCACGGTGGACTGACTGCGGTCAGCAAGGCAGTGGTGGTCAACCTTGATGATAGGAGCTCTCTTGGGAGAAAACTTAGAGACCTGAATGTTAGCTCAGGGAAAATTTCCATATTAATATTTTCTTGGATAATATTCTTTGGAAAATTCTTTTTTCCTCCTTTTTTGTAAAGCAGGTATGCTCCAGAGCATATTTTATTTCCTGTGTTTATTTCAGGTGTTATTTCCTGACTGGAGATGTAGCTCAGTTGGCAAAGCACTTGCTTAGCAGGAACAAGACTCTGGGTTCAGTTCCCAAAGCTGTAAAACACTTCCAGTATTCAGGAAGCAGAGTCAGGAGGATCTGCGGTTCAAGGTGGCTTTGCCTGCATGTTGAGTTTCAGGCCAGCTGGGTCACACAGAAAACGAGACACAACGTGTATTTCTGTCTCCTCCATACTTCCTTATGTCCCTTTCTTGTTTCTCTTTTGAAATGTGTGTTTGTTCTTTGGACTATCTCTTCTTATTTTTCGTACACCTTGATATTTTTTCTTCTCATTTGACTTTGATCATCTACACTATGGGAAGTTTTATGTGAATTAAATATAACATTCCATAAAATTGAATGACCCCAAATAAATTTTCTGATAGTTTAAAACAGCATATGGCTGCTGGAGAGATGGTCCCACCATTAAGAGCACTTGCTGCTCTTGCAGAGGGCCATTGTTCTGTCCCCAGAACCAATGCAGGGTAGCTCATAACTACAAGTGTCTACCAGGGGGTCTGACATCTGCTTCTAACCTCCTCGGGCGCCTGAGCACACATAACATACACTCAGAAAGACACACACATACACATAAATAAAAATAATGAGAAATCAGTACATTTTTATTTATTGGACTTTCTCAAGCATGACCAGTTTTGGATGGTGATCTCATGCTAATTTTTATACGCACACTAGGGGGCACTGTGTAGCTATTAACACCCTCAACGATAGTTGCTGTTTTATGGTAATGCTGAATTCTCAAGCCCTTTCATTTATGTCGGTGTTTTACCTTCTGTGCTAACAGCAGGATATGAAGAAGATGTGTGGTTTTGCTTCTATAACAGGAAAAAAAGCGAATTAAAACAGTGCCTGTTGTAAGTCGGAGGGAAGTGCACATTTATGAAAGAGTAAGGCTTTCTTTTCCTTTTGGAGTTCTTTTTTTTTTTTTTTTTTGGTTATAAATTCACATTAGTTGATACAGCCAATATACAAACCACAGTTGTAGCAACCAGAGGAAGAAACAGGATATGACCCCTTTTGTCAGATGCTGGTAATATCCCCAAGGAGGCAGGGTAAAACTCCATCCCATTCTAGCTTAGCTAGAATGCACTCTTTGCGTCTAGTTATTTTGGAAGGGTTTCAGCTGAGGCTGAACAAGGGCTTCATAGCTAGACATCACGTGTGTCTTCACAAAACAAGTTCTCCGGGATCAAGTGTGGCCCGTCCCAGCATTGCTCAGCCCTCTGACCTCAGTCTTGCTGGGGCAGCATCTCTGTTGGGACTGAGAAAGATTTCAGCTTCCATGTCTTTCCCACTATTTCTCTCAAGTTTGTGACTTCTGTGATGGATCCTTTCCCCTCCGCACCAAAAAGCAGATGTCAAAACCTGAATCTGTTCACCAGAGAATTTGATGTCCAAATTGGTCATAAAATAAGCCACAAGGATCCGTTCAGTATCATGGTATATCGTAGAAAATTTAAGATATGGATTAGGAAGATTTGAATTCTCTCATTAGACAAAGTTAACCACTTTCAAGACTATTTACTTGAAAAATAAATATACTTAAACTTATATTTATTTTTATCCACACTTCACACAACTGTATCACTTAACTAACATTTTAGAAATGATGTATCCTCATTAATTTTCATTTACAATATTTATTAAAAGCACACATTGTTTATAAGGTTGCTGTGAACCCCTAGTTATTTGTGACCCTTGAGGCAAGATCCATCCACCCTGCACTGAAGACCAGATATACCAGGGGTAGCAGGGGCTTGCACCCAGCTCCAGAGTTCGATAGTCCTGGGGTTGTCCTGGGCAAAGCATTTGACTCTCCCAGCTTCGCATTGATGAGGATAATGCTACCTTCACTTTAATCACTTTCTACAGATTAAATGCACTAAAGCCAAGTGACAAAGTTGGCAAAGTCTCCAATGGAACGTCCTGTGCTCCCTTTTGCATTTAATTTCAGACCAGTAATGATGTGAGACACAAGAGCAGCAATAAAAACTGTGTGGTTACATGTTCCAAGAGCACCTTGGAAAAGTGTCACACACAGAATACTAAAAAGGGAGAAACACATTTCTTGCATGATGGTATCAAAAGAAAAGCATATTTACTGTTCAGAGTACAAAATAAATTCAAATGATTGATAATAAATGTCACGTGCTAGAATATTTTTTTAAACTTAAAAAAAAAAAAGGGCTGGGCAGTGGTGGCGCATGCCTTTAATCCCAGCACTCGGGAGGCAGAGGCAGGTGGATCTCTGTGAGTTCGAGGCCAGCCTGGGCTACAGAGTGAGTTCCAGGAAAGGCGCTAAAGCTACATAGAGAAACCCTGTCTTGAAAAAAACAAAACAAAGAAAAACAAACAAACAAACAAAATGTTGGTGTTGGGAGTTGAGCATAGGACCATGTGTACATTCACCGTCCCCTCTACCACTGAACTAGATAGAGCCCAAGCTCCCAGAAGAGTATTTTGGTTAGTTTTATGAGTGACTTGAACAAAAAGAATGAGCCAACTAAGAGAAGTATGACCTATATTTTCTTAGTACTTTAAATTCATACTTAGAATATATTGCTTGAAAATATTATTATATGAAGTACAGTCATTTTAGAGGATTCTAAAATTTCCAAAGGATTCTAAGTCAGTTTGTTGTAGAGATGCCTGATCACCCAAATTAACTATAACACTACTCTCTATGGCCCAGGCATGGAACCAAACCACGTGTCCTTATGGTACGTACAAGAGGACACTACTCACCCTTCAAAAAGCAGATAATTCTTTATTCAGCCACAAAGAAGAGGGAATGATGTTATTTGTCAGAAAATGGGCGCAACTGGAGATCATCACATTAAGCAAGCTAAGCCAAATTCAGAGAGACAAATATTGACTGTTTTCTCTCATTTTTGGATCATACACACACACACACACACACACACACACACACACACATATACAGCACACATAATTTTACTTATTTAGGTTGTGTGAGAGGGGTATTCAAGTGCCATAGTATGCATGTGGTAGTCGGAGGACAACTTATGGGATGAAATTCTCTCCTTCCACCACGTAGATCCTTGGTGGTCACCAGGATCCAAGTCACCAGGCTGGGTAGCAAGTGCCTCTACCTGCTGATCATCTCATCAGACCTCGATCCTAGATGGTATGTAGTGATTATAGTCTCACTCCACTCCCTTCAGGCTTTCGTTTGAAGGTGTGAGAGCTCTGCTCCTGCTTCTGATGCCATGCCTCTCCACTGTGATGGACCCTTTCCCCTCGGGAACCATAAACCCAAATAACCTCTTACTCCAAGTTGCCTTGGCCATGGTATTTCATCATAGCAATGAAAAAATAATGAATACACTATTTATCTAGGCTATGTCTATCTCTTTCTTCTATATCTGCTCTCCTACACACACACACACACACACACACACACACACACACACCAACTCTAAAAGCAAACAAAAAGGGCCATTTCCATTTTTGTCTGTGAATCATGGCCTGTCCATACTTTTGCCCACTTTTTGTTTAACTCAACTGTTTTTGTGTTTAATTTTTATTAAAATATGCTAGAAAAATAAGACCTTTACAATGTTGCCTATGAATAATTCCCCCATATAAAACATTTACCCTTTAGCTGTTTAATGTGTCTTAATAGGCAAGCATCTTAATCTTTTACGTAATCCAATCACTCTGCATTCATAAAACCAGATTTTTTCACATACTGAATTCCTGTGTGCTTTGATGCATTTATCTTTAAAAGGTTTATTTTCTTTTCTGTTCTTATGGAATTATTTTCCCAGTCTGAATTTAGAAGCACACTGTATTCAATAACACACACTATTAGCTCATTTGTACTCTTGAAGGGCTTGTCTGGTGAGCAGTTAACGAATCTCCCCCAGTTCTTTAGACAATTTTAGTTCCGGATTCACCTCTGCCAGATCCTCTGGTGGTGACTTTAAGGATATCTCATTTGCATGATCGATTATTTTTTGTTTGTTTGCTTTTTGAGACAGGGTCTCACTGTGTAGCTCTGACTGTCCTGGAACTCACTATGTAGACCAGGCTGGTCTCAAACTCATGGAGATCCTCCTGCCTCTGCCTCTTCAGTGCTGAGATTAAAGGCATGCACCACTATGCCAAGCAAGACCGATTGTTTTTAATATTGTAGGCAGACATGTTTTATATAAGTGTGTCTAGCCCTGCTCAACAGTTAAAGGTTATACTTTTTATATAAAGTCAGATAAATGTTTTACTAATCCTGTTACAGTATTGACATGTGTGTATGAGCACACACACACACACACACACACACAGAGTCTACTTACATACCTACCTATATTTTATCATGCATCTCTCATCTATCTTTTTTTCTACAAGACAATAATGAGTATCAGTAAGCAACTTCTAAAACAAATACTTTTTGGGAGACAGGGGAGGGGTTTAAGACATGGTCTCACCTTGCAGCTCAGGTTAGCCTGGATTGTAACCCAGACTGGCCTTGAACTTGCAGCAATCCTCTTAACTTAGCCTCCCAAGTGCTGTTATTACAGGTGCAAGTGATTGTATCTGACTCCAAAACATTTCTTAAAAACCAGTAGTGGACTGTGGTGAGCAAAGCTTCGGATCCTCACTGTGTTTTAAGTGTTAAAGCTGTGTTGCTGGAGAAGCTTTGGTTTACAGACACTTGTAGCAATGTGTCTGGGAGTCATTTACGTAAATGTTGAGTTGTGATAATAGATGGTTAAAGAAGGGAGATGAGTGTGTCTCTACTGGTTCCTCGCCCCCCCCCCCCCCAAGTTTCTGGCTTGGATTACTGACTCGCTAACCTACAGGTTGATTTAACAGTTGTAACTCAACACCATCAGGGCTGGTTTCATTTGAGTGTGGGCTGCTGTTCTTTTCCCAATAAATATAGAGGCTAATTTTTTTTCATGTTAAGCAGACAAAGATCCCCTTTGAGACGTGTAGTCTGAATACCAAACACAGAGCCCATTATCTAGGAAACATTAAGGGCCACATTCAGTCTTTTGGAATGGCCAGGGATCTGCTCATATTCAAGAGCCATAGGATTTTCACACATCTAGAAAGCAATGCCAAACTGAGTTTTCAATGGTGCACAGCATGAGTGTGCCTTAACCCACAGATGCACACAGGATTGCACACTGGTGGCTACGCACTCTGCACGGGTCACTTCAAACTGTTCACCATGAATTATTTATTGTTTACAAACAAACAGCAAGCAAACAAACAAACAAAACACAAGGCCTTCAAATGAAAATGGAGGGATTCCCAGACATATTTAAAGTTGTGTGTGAGTGTGAAGAAATAAGATTTCTTGTACATCTGGATATACTGTTGCATTCAAAATGAGAGGTTCTTGTAAATTTAGTTTCTTCACAAGCAGACACGAAGTTGAAGATTTTTGCACAAATGATATTAGGTGAGGGTTACCCAGATAGACAGGTAAAGGAGTTAGCTGGTCCCTGATAGGCGGAAAATCCAACCAAGGGTATAATTTCAGGCATATTTGTAGCCTTGGCTGAATCACATAGAGGAATGGTGGAGATTACATCATATTCAGAAAGTGTCCCAGGTCCAGACAAGAGGGGGCCTTTGGAGAGATTTCCCAAGGGTTTTCAAACCAGCAGATAGTTTAACTCATGTGCAGGTGGCAGCATGGCTTTTGTGACTGAACACAGGCTTCTGAAGAACAGAAGGGGACCCCTGAACCAAAGGTAGAAAAGGCTGGGGCTGGGTATGGTGAGTACCAAGAAAAGCAGCCAGGTTTCAGAGGATCCAGGTCCAGAACAAAAATTGTTTGCTACAGGAATTACTAATTGATTTTGATTCAATCTTTAGTGATTAAAACTTTCTTTCTTTTCTTCCTCCCTCCCTCCCTCCCTCCCTCCCTCCCTCCCTCCCTCCCTCCCTCCCTCCCTCCCTCCCTTTCCCCTCAAGCTGGCCTTATACTCCGAGGTGATTCTCTTCCCTCAGTCTCCAGACCCCCACTGTGTCCGGCTCCATTTTCTTTTGCAAAGAACTGTTGGGCACCGGATCCAGATCAGATACTCATTCACTGGAGGAGACCTAGGAAACCGTCTCAGCCTTTCTTAACTTTAACACTCCAGGGCACACTTCTGTCTCAGGGCCTTAGGACTTAGCTCTTCTGCCAAGGTCTCCGCCTATCCATTGTTTTTTGGTAAAGAGTGGGAAGAATACGATTTTGCAGCATTGGCTGTTTCCTCTTTATCCAGTCTGGATGCCCTGCTCTTTAATGAAGTGTAGTGTCGAGCACACGACATCCTCATGCGCAGAATTCCACCAGCACTCTCAGCTTCTACAACAAACAGGGACACTTAGATGTGGTCAGGTATTTGCTATGTTTGCTTCCCACCCTTCTGGTATCTCAGCCCTTCCACCTGGAGTCATTTTCCTAATGTCCTTCAGCACACCGCTGACCACAGTGATCCATAGTGCTAACCATTCCGGTCCCTCACGATGTGACTAGATAGCTGCTTCCTTCTCCTTCTCCTTCTCCTTCTCCTTCTCCTTCTCCTTCTCCTTCTCCTTCTCCTCCTCCTCCTCCTCCTCCTCCTCCTCCTCCTCCTCCTCCTCCTCCTCCTCGTTTTTTTCCGAGACAGGATTTCTCTGTCTAGTTTTGGTGCCTGTCCTGGAGCTCGATCTGTAGACCAGGCTGTCCTCGAACTCACAGAGATCCACTCACCTGGCTCTGCCTCCCGAGTGCTGGGATTAAAGGCGTGCACCACTGCCACCTGGCAATTTCGACTGGACTCCTGGAGTTCAGCCTGGTGTTTGGCTATGGATCGATAGAGAGATTTTCTAACTGTAAAGTACACACAGGGATTCAAATACTACAGGAAGAGATAAAATCTCATGAATAATTTTTATATTGATCACGTGCTGAAAAATCATGTTTTGAATTTGTTAGATTATTAACATTATTTTTGCCCTTTTAAATATTAATATTTTAAGTTAGCATATGAAGTAATGGGTTTCACCATGGGATCAGCTTGACACAAATTGATGTCTGGGAACTGAGAACCTTAGCTGAGAAGATGTCTCTTGCCTGTAGGCAAGCTGTGGAACATTTTCTTGATAGATGGTTGCTATGGGAGACCCAGCACACTCTGGTTGGTGCCATTTCTAGGCAGGTAGTCCTGTATAAAAGAAGTTAAGCAGAGCAAAACAGATAACAGGTTCCTCCATGGCCTCTGCTTCAGTTCCTGCCTCCAGGTTCCTGTCCCGACTATCGTTCATGATAGATTGTAATATGTAAGTCAAACCAACCCTGTTCTCCTCAACTTGCTTTGGTCAGTGTTTTATGGCAGCAACAGAGAAGCACCCTGGGACAGCACCTTCACACGAATACTTGGTTTTCACTCCTTCTGCTATTACCTGCATGCCTTCTTTGGTCAGCTTCCTGCCTTCCTCTGGTTCAGTGCTTCTCAACCCTCCTAATGCTGGGACCCTTTAACACAGTTCCTCATGCCGTGGGAAACCCCAGCCATTAAATTATTATCGTTGCTACTTCATAGCTGTAATTTTGCTACTGTTATAATAAATTGTGATGTAAATATCTGATATGCATGATATGAAAGGGTTGTTTGACCCCAAGGGGTTGCGACCCATAGGTTGGGAACCACTGTTCTAGTTGGTCCCTGTGTGTGTATGTGTGTGTGTGTGTGTGTGTGTGTGTGTATGTGTGTGTGTGTGCACATGTGCACATATGTGCAGAAGTGTGGAGACCAGAGCTCCATGTCTGGTGTCTTCTTCAATCATTCTCTACCTTAGCTTCCAAGTGAGGATCACAGAAACTAGAGTTTGCCAGTTCAGCTAGACTGAACAAACCCCAAAGATCCGTCTTTCTCTGCCTCCCAGCACTGGGGTCACAGTACCGGCTGCTACAACACCAGGCTTCCCTACTCCCCCAACAAAAACAAAGATGAAAAACGTACATTGCACTTCCCACTTATTTTTGCTTTAAAAACTGTGGTTAGTAGAACACTTAAACATATATGTTGCTCATATCATATTTCTTTAAAATGCTTTTACAGCTGGGTGGTGTCAGAGACTGAGTTCAAGGCCAGCCTGGTCTACAAAGTGAATTCCAGGACAGCCAGGGCTACACAGAAAAACCCTGTCTCACCGCCCCCACCACCACCAACAAAATAACTAAAAAAATAGTTTTTACATTTGAGAATGTTCATTGTGTGTGAGATGCCCGTGTGTCACAGTACCTGAGGGGAGGGCAGAGGGCAGCTTTAGGGGACTGGTACTCATCTTCCACCATGCAAACCCTGGGGATCGGGTTGTCAGGCTTACCAGCAAGCACCCTTACCCATCTTGCCAGCTCCTCATACTACATTTCTATTTGACATCTCCCTTGCCATTTTAAAAACGATGATCTGATAATGACAAATTCCTCATTTCATTTTGTATGTAATTATTTTTATTTTGTGTACTTGATCTTGATTTTTTTCCTAATCCTAGGCATTGATTGAACCTCATGCCTACTACATTCAGAAATGCTCTCCCACTGGGCGACACCCCCTCTTCGGCCTCTGCAGACACCAGGCATGCTTGTAGTGCACCAATACACATAAGGTAAAAATGAATAAACCTTTTTAAAAAATCCTGTAAATATAGCAGTCTTAATGTTTATTCGTTTATGCTTATCTGTTTTTATTTATTTATTATTTTCTACAGGGTCTCACACCTAGGCCTTGCTGGCCTCAAACTCAGTATGCAGCTTGGCTAGCCTCTAACTTACCATCCTTCTGATGATGTAGCCTCCCAAGCGCTAGGATTCCAGGCACGTGCCACGGTTGGTGCCTGAAGCTGCTTTGAATGAAGTTTTAACATCATACTTGCAGCGAGTATAGTAGCTATGTTCCACATCACAGTGTCTGCTCTGACTGCAGCATCTCCATTCCGACCTCCGACTTTTTGCCTTCTTTCAACTATCTTAGCTTTAGAATGTAGTTCAGGAATTTCAACGATGATACATCAGGGGTGTCCTGACTGTCTGTCAGCGGTCTTCTGTTCTGGCTGTATCCTTGCAGGAGAAGCTTACTGTCTTGGCTTTGTTTGTTTGTTTGTTTGAGACAGGGTTTCTCTGTGTAATAGCCCTGGCTGTCCTGGAACTCACTGTGTAGATCAGGCTGGCCTCGAACTCAGAGATCCACCTGTCTCTGCTTCCTTAGTGCTGGAATTAAAGGTATGTGCCAACCACACCTGACACTCAAACCTATTTTATTGATCTTCTATGTTTTTCAGTCTTTTTCATTTGTTTTTGTGGTGATTTTTGTTATTTATTTCATTCTGTCTATTTTGGGTTTTTTTTTTTTGCTTTATTTATTTCTCAATTGTTTCTGCATTGTTAAATCATTTATTTAAAGCCTTTTCTCTATTTTACTTAAATACTTGAAAACTTCCTTCTTAGTACTGATTTTTCTAGGTTTCATAGGTCTGGCACACTGTGTTTTTGTTTTCCTTTGTATTTAAGACATTTTTTTTTCCTTTTGATTTCCTCACTGGTCATTCAAGGAAGTGTTGCCTGTGCAGAGTTTTGGAGCACTGGGTCTTAACTGGAATGCTGTCATCAAACCCCTCGTCAAGGTTCAGGGTCCATGAAGAAGAGGCCACAGAACGGTTGTGAGAGTCGGAGGTGGTGGGACTCCAGGGAAGCAGTGTCTTCAGATACCACAGGACCGATGCACCTATGGACTCCCAGACACTGTGGTAGCCTGTACAGGACCTGCACAGGGTTAAACCAGGTGGAGTTCCAGCCCTGAGAGGGGGAGGTAGACACAGGGTCCTACCCCTAGCTAAGAAGCTATTTGCAGCTGATACCAGTGGGCAAAGGCAAAATCAGTTTTCTCCAATGGAGGATCATTTGGGTATATCAACCACGCTTCAAGGCAGGACTCATGTCCTGAAGTAACTGGCCAATACAAACCAAACTCCAGGCTTTTTTGTGGGCCTTTGTTCCATTTTGATTTGTTTGGGCTTTTTTTTTTTTTTTTTTTTTTTTTTTTTTGTCTTACTGGTTTTTTGATTTGATTTTTTTTTTTTTTTTCTTTTTTGGCACAGAGAGAAGGAACGCTAAGTTGGGTGGGGAGGGAGGTGGGAAGGATCTGGGCAGAGTTGGGAGGAGGAAAACAGGATCAAAATATAGTGTATATAATTTTTAAAAATAAAAAATACTAAAAAAAAGTGTTCTTTAATTTCCCTGTGGTTATATAATTTCTAAAGCTCCTCTTATTGATTTCTAGTTTCATTTCATAAGGTCAGGGCAGATCATGCTATGATTCCTTACAAAGGTTTATTTTATGTGTATGGTTGTTTTGCCTGCATGTATGTCTGTGCAGGCCTGGTGCCTGTGGAGGCCAGAAGAGGATGCTGGATCCCGTGGAACTGGAGTTAAAGACAGTTGGGAGCAGCCTGGGAATTGAGCTTATGTCTTCTGGGAGATCAGCTAGTGCTCCTAACCAGTGTGTCATGCTTCAGCTCCTCATCCTACCAATTTCAGTTTTTGAATTGTTGAGACTATTTTATAAATTAAGATGATATCTCTCAGGAGAATATTCCACATCTGGGGGGAAGGGGGTGTTTTCTGCAGCTGTTGGGTGAAGTGTTCTTGCAATGTCTGTTCAATCTATTTGTTCTATAATATGTATAGTTTGACTCCAAAGTTTGTGGGCTTTATTTTGTCTGATTAAGCTTACATTGACAAATGCATACTTTCAAAGTCCTCGGCCATCACTGTGTTAGAGCCTGCCTCTCCTTTAGGTCTAATAATCCTCACTTCCTATAGAATGGTTCTTTTGTTGATGCAAATATATTTACAATTTTCACTTCTATCACTGAGTTTATCCCTTTGTCATTGTGAAATGACATTCTTTGGCAATTTAGGACTGAAAGATATTCATCTTCTAGAAACTACTATCTGAATACCACATGCAGGGCGAATTCTGTGAGTGGGTTTGGAAAACACAAACCGTCCAACAGATCTAAAGATCTGGATTTGTTTTTTTTCTTATGCTAGTAGCATACAGACCTCATGTTTAAAACGCCCCTCCCCCACCTCAGTGTGAGAGGGAAATTAATACAAGTGTTGCATTGACTTGCCCGTCTCTTGGATTCAATCTCAGCCTTCTGAGGTTCCAAGTGTCCCAGATGGCAAAGGCTATCTTTTGGGAGACATTTGGGGTTGAATATGACTTCCCCTGGTTTTTTGCTGATTTATTATGAGGACACTGATGCTTCCTCCCACTCCAGATGATTCCGAAAATCTGAACAATAAGCACCAGTTTCAGAACCCGGTAGGCTCAGCACTTAGCTGAGGTCAGAGGGAAGGGCATTTTCACATCCTCTTAGTTTGTTACCCTCGATGGCAAACAACTTCTCCCAGGTGTATAAAATGTGCTATTTCCTTCAGCGGAAGGGTAGAGGACAGTATTCTAGATATCAGGTTATAGTTTAGAGATAAGTTCTCTGGTGTTAGAGTATGTGTGCAGGGAAGTCCTTTTGGCTTTGTCTAATCTGGGTTCCATGATAATGGTGACAATATAAGGGTGTTTTTATTTTAGCCCAGTTGTCATAACTTACTTAAGTTATAACATCTAAGAAAAAAATCAAAGCAAGGTACAAATCTAATCCAGAACATTAAAAGACAGTACACACACAATAATTTTTTACTGCTGTTTTCTTGTGGAGATGGGAGAAGGTTTTAATGCATGCTCTAAAACAAACGTCTTCAAAGGCCTTCGGAGGCCCTCCTTGTCTAATGTTTCTAGTGTCTCCCTCCTCACAATAACTGCCACGTCCCTCTTCTTGACTTCCAACCCTTCTGCCTCAAGTTCCTCATCCTTGGGCCTCTGCAGATTTTGACCAGGACGCCCCATTCAAGTATCCTTCAAGAGAAAGCCAGATGATGACCTTGAAGCCAGATGACAATCTGCTCAGCATTGTAATTACCCTCCCTGTGGGACACTTCATGATGACCCCTCCAGCGAGACCCTCCATGTACCATGTAGTCTCTTATGGGACAGCGCAGTGGGATAGAGAGTACTCTGAACTAGGACTCAGAAGACTTTGGCTGAGAGCAGGTGGTGTGGCTTTCATAAACATATTTAAATACGTGTTCTATCTTCCTGGTTCTAAAAGGAGACTCCTTGATAAGGCTGTGAGGAAAGCCGAAGTCAGTGATGCGTGACTGGAAAGTACTTTAGGAGCTGGAAACCATTTTGATACTGCTTTGCTTTTGAAAATAAGAATGTGATAGCAGAAGTAGGGTTCTTAGAATTGTTCATTCCCATCCTTAACAATGGAGAAATTAAAACTCAGAAAGTGCTGTGACTCAGCCAAGGCCATACAGGCAAGCAGAATCACAATCAGATTAGCATCACTCTCCCCAATATTATTAGAGTCTAGAGCTAGAATGTGTTTTCAATTGTTTGAGACTCAACTAAGTATAAACTGATGACACAGCTTTCAATGCTGGGAGGGATTTTAGCAGAGCAAATGTGAGATGGAGGATCAGAGGTTGTCATATTGTTGATTGGACACACGGAAAGCCTGAAGGCAGGTGTCCGTGTTGGGGAGAGAGATAGTTTAAGGACTATGGGGTATCAGCAGCGTGGGTCATCCTACCCATCCTGAAGTGCGGCCCAGAGGTGTGCTTTGTTCTGAGTACTCGTCTATTTTGAATGATTAACGATGGGTTATCCCCTCAACTTTACTGCCTACTTTCCAGTCTTAATTACGGCTCAACAGCAGCTGTGGATATTCGTTAGAAACTCATTTACGGGAAAGAGAAAATTTCCCCTGCCCACGAGTCATGAGAATCTTCTTGTCACTGAGATTTCATTTTGATGAAGCCAGCGATTATGCAATTGGTAACCATTTGGATCATGATGTCCAGGGTCTCACCATCTGTCCGCGTACATTGCTATCATCTTGAGTTCTGTATACTTGGGTGGCTATAACTCAGATAAGGCAGAAGTCAGGAGGTTCTTTCCTGGTAATAGGTGGTGCCGCGTGAGTCCTGACAACCAATGGTGACTAGGTGAGAAGTGGGTGATCTCCAGATAGAAGAAAGATGCTCCAGCTTTAGTCCGATGGCTTTGCTGTTTTGTTTTGCCCATCCAAACGTCCCATGCTGTGTGCTCTGAGAACTTTCTCTGTGATCAGTGATCAAGTTTACTGTTTTTCTTAAGCAATTTCTTCAAGGGAAGTTTCATTACCTCTTTTTTGAAATGACAGTCTCCATCTGTTTTTGTTGGCAACACCAAGAACCAATTCCAGTACCCAATTAAAATTATGTGGGCTGATATTCAATAACATGTCATCAAGCATTTCTTATGAGTGTGTGCTATTTACATAGGAAGTTAAAAAACTCAAGGTCTTTTGACAGTCACTTTCTGTACTTTCTAGAGTTTATGTGAATGCATTCCATGTTCCCTTTAAATAATGTTTTTTTTTTTTTTTTTTTTTTTTTTTTTTTTTTTTTTTTTTTTTGGTGTGAGGAAGAATTCTGCTTAAAAGGCAAGAGGAATAAATTCAAGGTCTTGCCATGTGCAGCGGGGAATGGTATCAGCTCACTGCCGCAGTTAAAGTACACAGAGCTAACATGCATTCACAGGCTAGCTTATGTCCTTGTACAAGCCTGAAATTCTCTCTCTCTCTCTGAGACAAGGTCTCATTTGCCCAGGATGCCTTTGAAATACTGATTCTCTAGCCTTCATCCCCTAAGTCCCTACAGGACAATTGTCATGTGTCATCATACATAGCTGCCTCCCTTCCTTCCCCTCACCTTTCTCTCCCTCCTCTTCCTCTTCCTTTTTCTCCTTCTCTAGACAGAGTCTTGCTGTGTAGTTCAGGTTGACATCCAACTTAAAATTCTCCGGCCTCTTCCTTCCATGTGCTGGGATTATGGAATTGTGCCACTACACCTGGCTCAATTGTGAAATTCCCATGTGTTAAAGAATGTTTTGTCTGTTTATGTGCTGAACTCTTGAACCACTTCTCAGGATGGAATTCAACAGAGTCTGAATTCATCTGCTCGAGGTCAGAGCTACAACTCACTACAATTAATTTCATTTGAAATAAAACAGATTCTGGAAGGAAGCTTTTCAATGGTAACATGGTTGGATTTTTCCTGAAAATAAAATCACCACATGTACAGAATCTATAAGGAAGGAGGGGACAGATGGTTGGAATGAGAAGAAAATGCTGTGTTCTTCTCTCAGGCTGTGGGGGCTAGAGATAAGAGGAGGCAAGGCTGATGTATGAAAAACCCTTACATTCCATCATCCTGCTACTTGGAGCATCTTAGAGGGAATGACTTCTGGTGGCTGCATGTAGAGCCAAGAGACATAGTCCTGTCTGGGCCATCGCTTGAGAGGTCCAGGGGTCTGTGTGCCCAAGTGACATGAATGAAGACTGTTCATATGGCTGTATTTCTGTCATCCCTTTGTCCTTGGCAAACTACCAATTGAATGAAGCCAGCGACCGAGACAGCGGTGACTTATTAGGTCCATGATGTGCAGATTTTCACAGGCTACTTGCATTTGTTATTTATCTTTTGGTCCTTACTTCTTTACTAGCTTCCGATGGATGTAGTCCCCTTTGTAGGCAAGCCTGAGCTGAGCAGTCTAGGCAGTATCTCAGTTGCAAGGTTGTTGGGTTGCAAGCTTTCGGTGGGAGTATGGCCCCAGCTCTCCAGCCGCCTGGAGGAAACTGCTTTGTGCTTAAGTGGCTGAGCTCCTGTAGTGACTCGGTGTGGCAATGCCAGCCCCAGTCATAGGAGAGAATGAAGCCATCTGGTAGGCATAGCCTTTTAAAAAGACACTTGGTAGGCATGGTAGCACATGCCTATAAGCCCAGAACTTGAGATGCTCCGTCAGGAGGGGAAAGCAGGAGACCAGCCTGGGTCACATATTGACTTTGAGGCCAGTCTGAGAGAGGTGCTATTTCTCCCTCAACCACAATGACTGTTTTACGTCACCAGCTGCTAATCCTTGGAAACAGTCACTGCACCACAGTAGTCCTACAAGAGCTCCTTTAAGGCTTAGAAAGAGAAAGGCCACCTTCCAGTTATGCAGAATGCTTATGTTTTCATTATCATGTGTGAGCTAGAATATGGAAAAGTCCCCTAAAAGGGAAAAATTATGAATATGCAGATAGCAAATTGTGCGAAGATGGGTGGATGCTACAGACTTTAGCCAGCTGTTTTTCCCCTTCGGGAGGCAGAGCCTATGCTAGCAGCTCGTTCAGCAGCCTTGCTCTGTGCAGAGGTTGATGCCAACATCTTCCTTTGTTGCTTTCACCTTATTGGTTTTGAGAGAAGTACTCTAGGAGAACCTGGCGTTTGCCATTTCAGCTGTACTGGCAGGATAGC
Organism: Peromyscus eremicus; assembly: GCF_949786415.1. NCBI lineage: Eukaryota > Metazoa > Chordata > Mammalia > Rodentia > Cricetidae > Peromyscus > Peromyscus eremicus. Next base: position 77,998,462 of record NC_081417.1, on the reverse strand, counting down.
GAGCCTCCAGGATTCGCTTATCTTCACCCCTCTCTCCTCCAGCCCTGTACAGATGTACACTGCCATGTTTATCTTTTGTGTGGGAACTGGGGATCCAAAGCCAGGTCCTCTGGCTAGCAGAGTGAGCCCTCTAAACACTGTGCATCTCCCAGGCCCCAGAATATACCTTTTGTTCTTTTTGCATCCCCTTGGACCATGCCTCATCACACCGATTCAGCCCTCTTATAGGTCCATTCACTATCCTTGGGGCTCCAGCACAAGCCATAGGAGAAAGGGTTATGATGAAGACAACTTGAGTGGAATAAACCATGCTATAACACACAGAATATGACATCTTCCTTTATTCCTTACCCAGTATGTGGCTTACTCATGTGCACTATGTGTTCCCTTTTACACGATGGGATTTAATTAAAAAAAAAAAAAAAGCTTCTGATTTTTTTTGTAAATAATCCTGGTTAGGCCACTCCACCAAACATGAAGTCATGCCCAAACCCATCTGATGTTAGAGTGAGCAGCAACTCTAAATGCAGTTTTACTGATGCTGCAGTTCACCCACACAGACTGTTGGGAGATGTCCTGCATGGTGTATTGGGAGTTTTGAATAGAATATTTAAAAAAAAAACCTCATTGCTAATTTCCAAAATGGTTTTCAGTATAATATATGTACATGTATATATATATATATTATATATATATATTCTATACAATGAACTAATCATTCTGCTACCAGATAGCTTCATGAGCTCAGATAATTCTTTAATTTTGAATCCCAAATTTGTGAATAAAACAAAACAAGGAGCTGGTAATGTTTTTAAGGCTTTCATTGTGTGACGCTGAGGTTTCCCGATTAAACCCAGATTAAACCCCTTCCCAGGGGTCTTTTGTCTTCCTGTGGACCCCCAGGAACACAGCCTATGCTCCTTCCTGTCCCATCCCACTTTGTGTTTGGGGTTGAACAACATAGATATACTTAGTGAGAGCTTTGCTATTTTCTGATCTCCTTTTTTTCTAAAAGGAAGAAATGTCTTTATGAGGAAACAAATGGGGTGTAGCCCAAGTAATAGTTCCAGAGTGTTTGAAGATGATCATAGTTGTGTTTTTTGTTTTCGTCTCCCATTTTTTTATTTTACACACATTGGAAATGTCTCTTAGGTTGTGCTCCAAGTAGATGACTGTGTTTCAAAATAACTTATAAGAGGGACCAGGACAACTATGTCTGTGCTGTTTTCAGACATTCTTTCATTATTGAATCCATCATCCATCCATCCATCCATCCATCATCCATCCATCATCCATCCATCCATCCATACATACATACAAACATACATACATCCATTTGTTTTACACCAAATTCCACAGTTGGTCAGAAATGCTTATGATCAAATTCTGCTTTCTGTGAATTTACTGGCCTAATGAAGGATGCACAGAGGTAAAGGATAAACACAATTAATATACAAAAAGAACTGGCTGTCCATTAGACAGAAAAACTTGAGGAAAAGTTTCAGAGAAGATGGTGTCTAAGATAGGTTTTAAGAAAGTATTTTTCCCCCATAGGAAGATAAAGGAGTGTAAAGAAGTACCCTGTAGAGGAGACGATATTTGCAAAGACACAAAAAGTATGAAAGTGTGACATGTCGGAGCCACAAGAAGAAATCAGCTCAGGGGCTTGGGGTCACATCAGGAAGAGCTTGGAGTGTCTTCCTAGAGTTGGGTTCGATCTTCTTAGAGAAGGGGGCTGTTGAGGTTTCCAAGCAGAGGTAGGTGGTCTTCTCTATGGCTAGGATGGTGAGTGGTGTGGACAAGGCTAGAAGCCAGAAATGCACACATGAAGCCATCCAAGCAGGAGAAGGTGGGTATAGGCATTGTTAGTGAAGAAGAGAGGAAAGAGACTCACCACAGGTGGTAAAACGGACAGGAACTGGGAATAAAGAGGAAGCCATCGGGTACCAAAAGAAAAGTCTTACTCCGGTTCATGGCTTTGGCCCTGCTGCTCTGGGGCCTGTGGTGAGCTAGTGCCTCACAGCAGGAAGAAGAGGCAGAGAAAGGCACAGACTCTATCATCAGGGAGCAAAAAGCAAAAGAGGAAAAGGCAGAGCCCCAGACTCTGCCCCAAAGACCTAGAGATGCCCACCCCACAGGCTCCCGTCTCTTGAAGGTTCTTGCACTTCCCAATAGCACAAATTCGCAGATGAAGCATTTAACACCGGGGTCTTTGGAGGACCTTAAAGACCCACACTGGAACAGGTGGCTCTGTCTTCCGGGGTTCTCTTTTTAAAGGAGTTGGGGGGGGGGCGTTGTGGACACTGGAATACAGTGGCGTTTTCTGTATGTATCCTGAGGTCCAAGTGCCTGTTGGCTGACTAAGTGGAAATGCCCTGCATATTTAAAATCTATAGCTTAGACAGCAGGAAAGAGGACTGAAGATTGGAATTTGGATTGAGGGCATCAACTTTCTTCGCTCTCCCTCCATTGCTGAGGTTACTAATTTCCCACAAATGTCTGTCTTCTCCATTTTCCCCATCAGCAGCAGGAGCTGGGGTAGGGAAAGTGTCTACTCAGCTACAGCCTCCACTGACCTGCCTTCTTTATCGGGTGTTGCTGTGTGGCAAGGAATGGTTATTTAATGAAAAACACTTAAAGATTCCTGAGCTCTTACATGGAAAGAGGAGAGGCCAGGTCAGCACGGTGGAACAGTAGGGAAGGAGCGAGTATTGGCAGCTCAAAGCCTTCCTGGTTTGGCACAGTGCTCCGCACTTTTACATCGAAATGACTTTTCTTCAACTTTCTTTGTTCTTTTTCCGAGCAGCAGATTGAGACGGTGTTGGAGCCACAGCCTCCAATTCCCGTTTGACCGAGAGCAGAGCCTTTTGTATGAAGCCATTCTTTAATGTGTCACCTCAAAACTACCAGCCTTCACGGCCTTCCGCCTCGTTCCTGTCCATAGTGTCTCCTTCAACATCTCAAGTCCCGAGGCCCACACCTTGCCTGTTCATTTTTGTTCTTATTATAGGTTCAGAATATGCCATTTAAAGCGGATAAAATCACTGCAGTCTGGCTCCATCAACTGCCCAGAATCACAGCTCCCCCTGCCCATCTTTTCCCTTCATTCTGATCATAATATCACTTGTAAAAAAAAAAAATAAAGTGGAAAACAGAGATACTTGAAAGACCAAGAGAGGGCAGAAAGCCTCTTAAGAAATTGGTTTGAGTCCACAGGAGGGAAGCACAGGAGAGGTGGGATAATGGGCTTATGAACCACATGATAAATGCAATAAACTCCCAGCAGGGGGGCCAGTGAGGACACTCTGTGTGGGTTAATTGGTGCTCTGCCTACACTCAGGAGAGAATACATTTTCAGCCACATCAAAGTCGTTCTCAGAAAAAAAGAAACCCAGAAAACAAAACAAAAACCTCATCAAGAGTGCCATTTCCAGGAACCCTGGCAGGCAGACAATAAGAATCCTGAAAATAATCGCCTCTGTTTACCTGCTGACCTCTCAAACACTGAGCTGTTTGCCGTGAGGAGAACAAAAAGTGCAGGTAGTGTATTTAAAGTCAGTTTCTTAGAAAGTGAAATGATTTAGCTGGAGCTGGCTTCAATCAACTAGGCCCCTCCCATAGCTTCAAAGTGCTTTGTCTGGGAATTTGTAAAACCCCTGGTTTAGAGAAGCTTCCATCCCACCCTCCAGAGGTGCTCACGGAACCCCACACAGGCACTCCAAACATGACAACTTGTGATGCGGGAAGGGCTGAGAAAAGCCCGCTTATACCACCTTCCTCACAGTCCTAGAACTGTGGCCGTAATAAAAACAGAATGCCGGAGAACCCATTTTATTCATTTTTGGAACTCTTGTCTTGGTATAATTTTATGTCTATGGGGAAATAGCAAAGCCATTGAAGAGAATTCTCATTCGCCCTTCCCTCAGACCCCCCTGTTACACTTTAACATAACCGTGAGACATGTAATGCTAAAACTAAGCATTTACATCAGTACGACACCATTAATGGAACTGACTTTTCACATTTCCCACTGATTGTCTTTTCACGGTTTCAGAATTCAAGCCCGGATAGTGTATCATATTTAGATCTCACTATGATGCTTCTGGCACCGAGGACAGTGACTGACAGGTACTCAATATCTCCTCTCTAAGGGAACAACCTGGAGAAGCCTGTTGGAATCCAATAGTCGGATAACTGGGAGAGACTGGGATGGAAGTATCGGAGGGGCTGGTGTGCACCCCGCTCCTGGCAGACTGCTGCAGACTTTACCTCAGCAGCTTCAGAACAGGTGTGAGGGCCCACACAGCTTCACGGGACTGAAGGATGGTTGGAGACAGGAGATGCAGAGACTCAGAGCTGTCTGTTATGACAGCAAGGGCAGAGGGGCAGTCAGAGAGAGGAAAGCTATGTGAACAGTTTTTGGAAAGGGAATGGTGAACTCGTTTGTAGTCTGAGAAGGAGGAAACTGTAAAGGAGGGGCAGGCGAGCGGTGAGGACTCCATGAAGAAGACATGATGGCTGACGAGATGCCTGAGATAACACAGGCGCTCCCCGCCCCCCCCCCCCCCCGCCCCTTCCCCAGTCTGATTTGGAGCATGCGCAGAAAGTCTGCTGTTGGAAAAGGAGGGAAAAAAATCTCAGTGAAATAGGAAGAAAGGAGGATCTCATCATAAAAACATCTTCAGGAAATCAAAAGGATGAATGAGTTTCAATGATCTTCTGGATTTCTGATTTCAGGAAAGGAGCTTTCCATCAGTGGGTCTCATCAGGACCAGCCATGTGTTTAGGCCTGCTTTGCAAAAGGCCATTCATGAGTGAATGCCATTTATGTTTTCCCTCCGTTTCCTTCTCTTCTTCACTCAGACTTCATGGTCGTTGTCTTTTCAAGAGAGGCAGAAGGGGAGCATGAGAGAAGTGGGGTTGGGCTGTAACGGGGCTTGCAGAGACCGATATAGATCGCTGGGAGATGTGCTATGGGTTAAGCATGAGGAAATCAACCGAGCCTGGAAGAAATGAAAAGAATGACTGTTATTGAGAGCCCAGAGATAATCAGGTTATTAGATTTGGGGGTTTGGAGTGAACGATACATTGGTGCCGCTCTCAGGCTGCCAGACTCCCCGAGGACATGTGAGCCTTTTAAGATTAACATTTCCATTTCTGTTTCTATTACTGTATCACTGGTCAAAGTATGTGTCTTGTCTCAGAATTAAGTAACGGGCTTCATTGAACTCTGTAACTGTTATTCTTCATTGAGAATTCATGGAGTAACCTGGATGTCTTCTTAGTAATGGAAAATTTTCAACTTTGTCTATAGTGAATGATTCTAGCAACACTTAATCCCATAAAAACAATAATTAGAATTGGAATCCTTATGTATAATCAAACCCTGGGTATCATATATACCAGACAAGCACTCTACCAATGAGCTGTACTGTAGCAGCCCTTATAAATCTGAGTTTTCAAACATCTGTTGTTATAGTCCTCTGCCAGACATTTTGCACATGTCTACAAGACTCCTCAGTCTCAGATGTAGGAGCTGAGTCTTGAGAGATTCATTCTTTCAACAAATATTAAGTGTCCTGCATGTTCCGGGTTTCATTTGAGCCAACTGTGATATGTCAGTGTGTACACAGGGCCAAGTTCTCTGACCCCTGCAGTCATATTTCATCAGCAAATGTAAGTGCATAAGTGAGCTGCTGAACGCACACAGACGACAGTCATCGCAGAGACCTTTACTCGTTTTTAGTCGCCTTGAATCCATCCCAGCTCTTACAGTAATCTATTTGTTTTGTTTTTGACAGGGGTGGGATTTTCTACTTCCTGTGTTTGATGCAGCTTTGTAGGACTGTTTGTCAACGTGTCCTGGTTTTGCAAAGCAGGACTAAACACACGACTGGTCCTGATGAGACTCATTGATCGAAAGCTCCTTTCCTGAATTTGGAAATCCAGAAGATCATTGAAACTCATTCATCCTTTTAATTTCCTGAAGATGTTTTTATGATGAGATCCTCTGGTGAATTATAAACTTTATCTTTTGAAATATGATTGGCCAGTCCCTCCTTTTAATTCTGAGAGTCCCTCTATAAACATTGTATCACCAATGCTGCCACCACCATCGTCACCATTACCATCACCACCATCAACATCACATCACCACTACCGCTATATTATCATCATCATCACCACCACCACCATCGTCACCACCATCAACATCACACCATCACTACTAACACTATCATCATCATCATCATCATCATCATCATCATCATCATTGTCACTACCACCACCACCACCACCACCACCACCACCACCACCACCACCACCACCACCAGCATCATCACATCACCATCACCACCATCAACATCACATCACCACTACCGCTATCACCATCATCACGTCACCATCACCACCACTCTCACACTACCATTGTTTTTGCTTACCGTATCTTTATTCTTTGTGACTTACCATCCAGAAACCTGTGTTTGTCTGATCCTAAATCTATCCTTCAATTACTCTGACAGCCATTCCACAACACACAGGGATTACTGAGAAATAGTTTCAAGGTTTTTTTTTTTTCTGTTGTTGTTTTGTTTGCTTACCATGCACATCCTGACTTGAGGGTTTCTTATATGTAAAGAGTTCTCTGCAGACTTACGTGTTCTTGATTTGAACATTACTCAGAGAGGATAAATCCTGCTTCATTTCCCTGGGAATATGGAACAGACTAGACAGAATATCAAATTATCTTTTCCCCAGTTGGTCCTTCTATTATTGTGAAGTACTTTGAGGATTTACTGATGGTCTCGTGGCAAATAGATGTGGTTGCATGACATCATTTTAACTCCATGAATCTAGCTGGCCATTCTTACCATGGCTGGGGACTTGTAGTAACAGGCTATTAGTATTCAGCAAGCATGAGGTGAGAAGCTGACATTTCTGTCACTTGTAGGGCTCATCTTTTATTTGTGAAAACATAGAAACATCATTCTTAACTCCTTGTGGGGCTGTGACATTGTGTAAACACAAAGACACTGCTCATGTGGTAAGTATCGTGAACGGCACTTTCAGAGTCAGAAAAGGATCTCTGACTCTTGGCAGGGCATTGGCTTCTTGCCTACTCCTTCCTGCTTGGTGAATATGCCTAGATGCCACTGAGACTTCAGTCTAGGGTTTTCCTCATGCTCGTTTTCTTCTCTAAAATTCCAGACCTAGGACTTGCTATACACTTTAGATTTTATTTTTCTTACCAATATGCCATGAGCTAAGTTCTGGACATGCCCAATGTGAGCAGAGGACCCTTTGGGTTTTCATGTCTTGCCTGACCAATATTTCACACTGCTTTCTCTCTCTTTCTCTCAGATGCTACCAAGTACTTTCTCTGTTACTTTGCTTTACAATTCTCTGTAGGTCAAGTCCACTTCTAAATTGGTGGAGTTCAGTCCAAGGATACAAATGAATGGCCACTTCCTCTGCTGCTCAAATGCTCTCAAGTTATGCTTCAAATCAACACATTACAAATAAAATATCTTCAGTCTGCTTGCCTTGACTAATATACCCTTCATATAGCTCTTTCTGATGTTCACACAGTGCAGCCAGTCCTCACTTCCTTTTCTGACTTCTTCTCTCATTCTCATTCTTTCCCATACAAAATGTGGGCTCTCAGACATGTGTTTGAGTATCTCAGCTTATATGTACAGATTGCACCCATATTTCTACAAATGACTCCTTCTTGGCCATTATTGGACTTAAGGATATTCACTTCACAAATTTCATTGGTTCTTGAGAGGAAGGGCCCATGTGAGAGGTCTCCTCCGGATAAGGAGATGGGGGCCTGGATCACCTAAGTTTCTGAGACAGAATTTACAAGAGAGCTGAAAATCCAAACTCAGGTTCTCCCCCTTGTGCGGCAGGCACTATATGGCTGAGCTATCACACCAGATCCTCTAATATTGGACATTTAAAGTATAGCATTTAAATTGGTGTACTTAAATGACAGTTAGAAACATTTATGTTTACCAAGAGTAAAATGAGTGTTAGTAAATAATAGCATAATTTACTTATTATGCCAGGCAGTGGTGGCACACGCCTTTAATCCCAGCACTTGGGAGGCAGAGCAAGGCGGATCTCTATGAGTTCGAGGCCAGCCCGGTCTACAGATTGAGATCCAGGACATGCACCAAAACTACACAGAGAATCCCTGTCTCAAAAAAAAAAAAAACCAAAAAAAATTACTTATTATAAATTAACCATATATAAAATATAGTGAAGATATGTCAAAGATATCTCAAAGGAATATATTTGAACTAGGAAAATTCTACAAACATCTAAAAGCTGTTTACAAAGAGTTAGAAATGTAGAGAGCTCACACAACGTGCTGGCTTTAGTCTCCAATACCACACAGAACTTTTTGAAATATAAAAATGTCATAACTAAACCTGGACAATACCAACAGCATGCTGGAGAAAACTTAGCAGATGTAGAGTAGAGCTCAGTGTCTTTACTACAGAGAGTAAGCAATGTAAAAGCTGTCCTCCGGTGATGGAGGGAGGCGGCCAGCACATCATGCTGCATAATTCCTGCAACTTTCAGTTCTCTCTCTCTCCTTTGAAGGTGGGCAGGAGTGGGGGCCTGTGAGCAATGATTCCTGTGCACTAGGTTTTAGGACAAGGCAGCAATTGTCTTTTCTTACTCGACTTTCTTTCAGAACCAAAAGATTTTTTTTTCTTTGCAAAGTTCCAGTTTGATCCGTCTCCTTCTCTGAACCCAAAGCATTTAAAAATAAAATGACTGGACTCAGAATCTCATCCCCTTTTCAAACCTTTTTGACAGCAAAACACTGGAACAAAAGACTCGTGTCTCCTCAACAGCCCCAAGCCCCCTTTTAGGAGTCATTGACAAAGAGGTTACACTGTCTCTTGGCTCAGGATGAGTTTTTCCAGCCATTCCAGATAAAGCCAGTATTTTAATCTGGCCACTGAAATTCTGTGAAAGTAAAACTTCCAAAATATTTTAAAATAAGAAAAATCAAGGAGTTGATGGTTTCAAGGTTCAAAGTCTAGAACATTCCAGGCCAGAGCAAGACTCAGTAGGACCTTCCCAGGTGCTGCCCCGAGGGTAACACGACAGACTGACACAGACAGAGGGAAGCCCCACTGCAGTAATTTCTCCTTGTTTTTCTCAAATAAACATAGGGCGTGTTAGTTCAGTCTGCACAGTCCAGTATATGGGATTGCTGTGGGATAATGCTTTTGTACACTGGTTTAATAAAATGCTGATTGGTCGATAGCCAGGCAGGAAGTATAGACGGGATAAGTAGACAAGGAGAATTCTGGGAAGAGGAAGGCTGAGTCAGGAGATGCCAGCCCACCATCCAGGGAGCAGCATGTAATGGCACATAGGTAAAGCCACGGGAAACGTGATGACATATAGATTAGCAGAAATAGGCTGAGTATAAGTGCAAGAGCTAGTCAGTAGTGAGCCTGAGCTAATGGTTGAGCAGTTTTAATTAATATAAGCCTCTGTGTGTTTACTTGGGTCTGAGCGGCTGCGGACCAGACAGGACACAGGAAAACTTCCAGCTGGATAGTGATGACATAGACAGGAACAAGAGCTGATGCTCCAAGTCAGGCTATCCACACATCCTTGCCACTAGGAAAGCATCAAGTAGGATCCTGGTATCAGTTCTAGCTCTTGGTAATTATGTGGCAATCATTCTTAAAAGTCGAATGGTCCTGGTTCTTATCCAGCCTGGTATTCCCCTTTCTTGTGTTTCTCCATGTCTTCAGAGAAATGAGTCCTATTTGTCTCATAGATTTTGTGAGGATTTACACAGAGCAGATAATCCTTGCCTCTGCAGATGCTCACAGTTCTTGTGTAATTTTGGTTTTCTTCAGTTTGCCCTGTAACATGATCCACGTATGCTCAGAGAAGACATTGCTGTTACCTGAGTCCCCCATCCTGATCTACACTCTCTCCATGGGTTCTTTGCTCCCCTCTACTCACAACAGTGCTTTTGAACCCTTCCTCCCCATGAAAATAGAAATCATAAAGCCATTGGGTCCCACCAGATGGTATTCAGAATGCTTAAGCTTGAGAGTCACATTATCACTGCTTCTTTGAAGCTTCAAGTGATTCCTACATGTGAGTTGGCTGTGTGTCAAACACCGTTCTAGGTAGTTCTTGAGAGGATCCAATGGCCTGTATCACACAGGCTGGTAGTTAGCAGTAGCAGGGATAGAGAGCCTTCTATTGAACTTTCCTTTCTAATTGCTTGCAAGTTGACACTCATGGGGCCAGTGGGATAGATGGCTTCTCCTTGGATTGACAGACTTCTCATTATATTCTAAGCTTGGGATTTCTGAGGCTGAGGCAGGAAGATCATAAGCTCCAGGCCAGTCTGGGCAACATAATAAGTTTCAGGCCAGCTTATACTACATAATAAAATTTTATCTAAAAATTAAATTAATAAATATTCAAAATATAAGATAAAGCTGGGTTTCTATGATGGGTTGAGATTTATGGTTTTCTGAGATACTGTAGTTCTGCTTCCTATTTCTCTAGTCCCTGTATTGAAGGTACCGTATCATCTGCTGCCTCCATGCCCTCTGATAGGTTAGAGTCGGCACCGAGATGCTTCCCAGGGTCAGGCTTGATTCCCACTGCTTGGAGGCTTCTTTGGGCTGCAGCATGTCTTTTTCATGGCAATTGTACATAAGGTCAAAGGCTGAATTCTGGGGAACAGGGTCCTATTTGAGATCAAGGCGCATACCCAAGGTTGGCCATAAAAACAAAAAGGTAGCATGAGTCTAGATCTGGAATTTTACAGCCAACCTTTGACTCAACCCTGATCCTGATACCAACTGAGGGAAATTAACTTAGAAAAATGAGAGGCACATAGATCCAAAGTGACTTAAAGAGTTCTGGAAATAGAAGTTGGTGATTCTAACTGTCTACATAACCAGAATGGCCGTATGTGTGTGTGTGTGTGTGTGTGTGTGTGTGTGTGTGTGTTATAGGTGTATATGTGTTTTTGTGTGTGCATGTGTGGCTGCCAATCATATATGTCCACATGAGAGTGAAGGCCAGAATTGACTTCCGGTATCTTTCTTAATCACTCTTTGTTCAGCCTCTCACTGAACTTGGAGATCACTATGTTGTCTAGACTGGCTGGACAGCAAGCCCCTAGGATTTGCTTTCTCTGCCCACTGGTGGCCCTGGAGTTACAGGTGTGTGCTGCTATGTCCGGCTTTTACCAGGGTGCCACAGACAGGAACTCAGGTCCTCATGCCTGCACAGCTTGCTTTACCAGTTGAGTCCTCTTCCCAGCCCCAGGACGGTGCATCTTTAAAAACTCTTTTAATTAATTAATTGTGTGTACATGTGCGTACATATGGGTGTCTATATGCAGAGATTAGAGGACAAGCTGTGCCAGCCTGTTCTTTCCTTCCACTGTGTAGGCTCTAGGAGCTGAACTCAGGTCATCAGTCTTAGAGGCAAGGATCTTACCTACTGAGCTATCTTGCTGGCCCCAGAGTAGATATATCTTATACAGAATATTGCTTCTTAGTGGCTGAGATAGAAGAGCACTAAAATAATCTCAGAGCTATTTTGTTATATCTTAGAAGTATTTATACTGTTTTTTTTTTAAATTTTTTATTTTGCAATACAATTCAGTTCTACATATCAGCCACAGATTCCCTTGTTCTCCCCCCTCCCGCCCCCCTCACCTTCCCCCTACCCCGCCCCCCATTCCAATCTCCTCCAGGGCAAAGCCTTCCCCACAGACTGAGATCAACCTGGTGGACTCAGTCCAGGTAGGTCCAGTCCCCTCCTCCCAGGCCGAGCCAAGCGACCCTGCATAGGCCCCAGGTTTCAAACAGCCGACTCATGCAATGAGCACAGGACCCAGTGCCACTGCCTGGATGCCTCCCAAAGAGATCAGGCCAATCAACTCTCTCACCCACTCAGAGGGCTTGATCCAGTTGGTGACCCCTCAGCCATTGGTTCATATTTCATGTGTTTCCGTTTGTTTGGCTATTTGTCTCTGTGCTTTATCCGACCTTGGTCTCAACAATTCTCTCTCATATAAACCCTCCTCATTCTCGCTAATTGGACTCCCAGAGATCCACCTGGGGCCTAGTCATGGATCTCTGCATCCAGATCCCTCAGTAGTTGGATGAGGTTTCTAGCACGACAATTAGGGTGTTTGGCCATCCCATCACCAGAGTAGGTCAATTCGGACTGTCTCTCGACCATTGCCAGCAGTCTGTTGTGGGGGTATCTTTGTGGATTTCTGTGGGCCTCTCTAGCACTTTGTTTCTTCCTATTCTCACGTGGTCTTCATTTACCATGGTCTCCTATTTCTTGTTCTCCCTCTCTGTTGTTGATCCAGCTGGGATCTCCCACTCACCCAAGCTCTCTTTCCCTCGACCCTCGCCCTTCACTACCCCCACTCATGTCCAGGCTGTTCATGTAGATCTCATTCCATTTCTCTGTCATTGGGCGATCCCTGTGTCTTTCTTGGGGTCCTGTTTTCCAGGTAGCCTGCCTGGTGATGTGAGTAGCAGTCCAGTCATCCTTGTTCCACATCTAGTATCCTGTTATGAGTGAGTACATACCATGTTTGTCTTTCTGAGTCTGGAATACCTCACTCAGGATGATTTTTTCTAGGTCCATCCATTTGTCTGCAAACCTCATGATGTCATTGTTTTTCTCTGCTGAGTAGTATTCCATTGTGTATATGTACCACATTTTGTTTATCCATTCTTCAGTTGAAGGGCATCTAGGTTGTTTCCATGTTCTGGCTATTACAAACAATGCTGATATGAACATAGCTGAACAAGTGCTCTTGTGGTGTGGTTGAGCATTCCTTGGGTATATGCCCAAGAGTGGTATAGCTGGATCTTGGGGGAGATGGATTCCCAATTTTCTAAGAAAGCGCCATATTGATTTCCAAAGTGGTTGTACAAGCCACTTTGTTATATCTTAGAAGTATTTATACTGGTTAGGCAAAAATAATTTTTACTGCTTCATTTATAATTGATTTACAACTATAGTAGAAATACTGATATTTTATTGATGTATAAAGGGATAGTTTATAACTGTTGCCAAGTTAAGTTCATTAATTTACTTCATTTATTCATGTAACAAACATTGGGTACCTATTTTATGCTAGTCCTTTGTCTGAATCTGTCAAATGTTAATGGACTAGACATTGATAATATAATTCTTGACTGTATATATTGTATATACTTATTGGATATAGTTTTTCTTGTATTAGTTATAAGCTTTTTAAAATTTTAGACAAAAAAGGGTAAATGTGGTGATACTGTGTTCCCCAATATATTGTGCACCTTAATAAAGTTATCTGGGGTCAGGGAACAGAAGAGACATAGAGGCCAGAAAACGGTGGCACACACACCTTTAATCCTAGCATTCTGGAGGCAGAGATCCATCCGGATCTCTGTGAGTTCAAAGCCACACTGGAAACAGCCAGGCATGGTGACACACGCCTTTAATCCCAGGAAGTGATGGCAGGAAGCAGGAAGGTATATAAGGCACGAAAACCATGAACTAGAGTCTGTTAAGCTTTTAGGTTTTTGAGCAGCACTTTGGCTGAGATCCATTCAGATGAGGACACAGAGGCTTCCAGTTTGAGGAAACAGGATCAGCTGAGGAATTGGCGAGGTGAGGTTACCTTGGCTTATTCTGTTTCTCTGATCTTTCAGCGTTTACCTCAATACCTGGCTCCAGGTTTGTTTTTATTAATAAGACCTTTTAAGATTTGTGTTACATATATATAATATACATGTGATTCATTTGTGATATATAACACCCAGCAAGTGGTATTTTGTCCCTCATCTCTTTTACTGAGATTTTCTATGTATGTTGTATCAGGTCTCAATACTCAATTACTGTTTGCTGCCAGATGGCACTCCATTATATAGGTATTTTTTCGTTTTATATCCATTTGTCTGCTGATGGCTTGAATATCAAGCATCTTCCAGAAGGCTCATGCATTGGGTGGGTCTCAACCACTGGGAGGTGCTCAGATCTCAAGGGCTCTGACCTAATCAATGAATGAATCTGTTGATCTATTATTTGATGGCATTGCTGGGACATAGTTGAAGCTTTCAGAGTTGGGGGTGAGTTGGAAGAGGCAGGGCTGTGTCTTTGAGGGCAAGTCTATTTTGTCTGCACCCTCTTGGTTTCTCCCTTTGCTTGCTAACCTCCGTGAAGTGATCAGCCTCCTTCACAGGCTCTCACCACCACGATGTTCATCATTGTCTCAGGCGACCCAGTAAACCATGGATTGAAGCTGTGTTTCCTCCTTTTAAACTGACTTTCTTGGGTATTTTGTCACAGCAGCAAAAATATGATGATCACAATCGTCAGTTGGAGCACTTCTGTTTTTATTCCCATATTGCTATGGGCATTGAAAATGTGTTCAAGCTTCTCTTGACTATGCTGAAAGTGGAATTGCTCAGCCATGCAGTACGCCTATGATTGAACTCTATGTTGAAATATGACCTAACTGTCTTCAAAAGGGACAGTATCTCTTTATGTTGCTACCAGTCACGTGGGAGGGTTCTGAATGTCTCACCTCCTTGACAACACTACGGCTTGTGGCAGATATTATTTATTTTAGTTTTGATGATAAGTGTGTGGTATTTACGACTCTTTGGATTGCCACATCAAGACTGCATGTGCTAGTACAAAACATGATCTGCTTTGAAACTGCGTTCTTTCACTAGAATGTTCTACATTGTGGTTCTACAGTGTGGTATGTGAGTCCCCGCAGCAAAACAAGGTAAGTTGTCAGACATCTCAACTCTGAATGAACTCTATGAATGAAAAATGAATTCATTCTCCAACAGGAAACCTCTGGCACGGCGAAGTCTCAGGATTGTGAGAACTGGGGCTGTTTGGGGAAGTTCTGGCCAGATCCTGGAGATTGTTTGCTTTATCACTATGGGAGCAAAGAAGAGATCAACACAGCCTCTCAAAAGGCTTCCTCTTGCAAGATGAAAAACATGATTGGCAGGAGTGAGGAAAACCGCCAAGGCTGAGAGCACGGCTCCCTGTTCTAAGACCAAATAATGACCTCTGGATCAGGACATGAGAACAACGGAGCTCTGTGTCGCCTCTGTTGGCTCTCATGGGCATGCTCTGTCCTGGGCTAATAAACGTTTACTGCAGGTAACATCTGGAGGAGGGCAAAGGAGATGAATGTGCTGACCTCAGCGGCAGTTTATTGTCAGCCTGCCCAGAAGCACGCTGAAAGCTGCCTTCTGACTCCAACCAGGCCTTTCATTCTTGGCGACCCTGCCGACCCTCCAAAACGCAAGCCCCTTTCTGTCCCACGCATTCTGGCTTGCCCTTCCACAGTGCACTCTGCTCTATGTGCCTGGCCAGATCTCAGTGGCATGTTCTTTAACTTTTGAGCTGCAAGAAAATGCACTCACAGTTTTTAAAATTGAAAATCAACTTTCTTTCAGAAGTCGTATTCTGATTGCAGTGCCCCCTTCCTCAGCTCCTCCCAGATTCTCCCCCACTTTCCTACCTGCCAAAAATCTACATTCCTTCTTTCTCTGTCTTAAAAGAAAACAAGCAGGCATCTAAAAAAAATAATAAAATAAGATAAAATAAAAATAAACCAGAATAGGGCAAAACAAAATCGGGCAAAATAAAAAGCACAAGAAATATATACAGAGGCCGAGACACATACATTTGCACATACAGAAGACCCACAAAGACAAAGTTGGAAACCATAATATATAAGCAAAAGATCTGTAAGTTAAAAAAAACCCAGACAAAGCACAAGGAGACAAAAATTCTCCAAAAAATACCAGCGAGTTCATTTTGTGTTGGCTGTTTACTGCTAGGCATGGGGCTTGCCCATAAGTGTGGCTGGTATACCCACTGTGTCGTGGTTGGAGAAAACTAACTTTTCCTTTGTGAACAGTTACCCTTGGAGATGGCTTCTGGGTTAGGGATGGGGACATGTTTCCGCTTTGTTCAGCTCCAGGACCTCATCATGTACAGACCCGTGCAGGCCCTGTGTGTACTGCCTCAGTCTCTGTGAGTTCATACGAGCATCAGTCCTGTTGATTCAGAGGGACTTGTTTCCTTGGTGTCCTCCATCCTCTCTGGCTCTTACACTTTTTCTACCTTCTCTTCCACAGGGCTCCCTGGGCCTTGAGGGCAGGAATTTAATGGAGACATCCCATTTAGGACAGTGTTCTAAAGTCTCTCACTCTCTGCACATTGTCCAGTTGTGAATCTCTATATTTGTTCCCATCTACCACAGGAGGATGCTTCTCTGATGATGGCCAAACAAGACACTGATCTTTGGGTATAGAAGAATGTCACTAGAAGTCATTTTATTGCTCTGCTCCTTTAGTAGAGCAGCAGTATGTAGTTTTCCCCTGGGTCTCTGCCCTATCTAGTCTCAGATTCTTAGCCACCCAGGTAATATTGGGCATGGGTTCCATCTCATGGAGTGGCCTTAATTCCCGCCACATAGTGGCTGGTTACCACCACCACTTCGGTGCCGTTGATGTACCAGTGTACGTACATCTTGCATGTAGGTCTCAGTTGCAGATTGAAGAGTTTGTAGCTGGGTTGTTGTTTACGTTCTCCTCTAGTAGTGTGCAGAGTACCTTCTAGGACCAGGAACACTAGTCAGTAGGGATGCAGACTCTAGGTAGGCACCAGCTCAACTTCTCTGTGTTCAGTGAGTTAGACAGGTGTTATTTTTAATAATAGGGCCTTACCATCAATTTGTGGAGAGCAAACAATAGCCTTGGCAATAGCCTGGGTAGTTTTGGGGTTCCCATGAAGTCCCTTTGGCCAACAACATGTAGCCCATTCCTGGGAATGGATGTTTCATTGGTGTTGACAGATGTCTAGCTGGGGCTCTGTCTCTTAATTATTTTGTGATTCCATTTACATTGGTTTCATTTATGTACATAATTCTCGAGAAGTGTCTACTGTATTAGGTTTCTCTATGACCCTCAAATGGTCCTTAGCTTAGCTGTCTCTCCCTGTATTGCCTCCTGTCCCCCCTTTTCTTCCCATTTGATCCTTCCCTTGTCCATCTCTATCTATTCTATTTCCCCTTCCTGGGGAGAGCCACTCCCCCACCAAGTGTCACTCACATATTTAATGAGTGTAAAAGATAAGCCAGGCAATGGTGGTGCACACCTGTAATCCCAGCACTCAGGAGGCAGAGGCAGGCTGATCTCTGTGAGTTCAAGACCATCCTGATCTACAGAGTGAGTTCCAGGACAGCCTGTGCTACACAGAGAAACCCTGTCTCAACAACAACAACAACAACAACAACAACAACAACAACAACAACAACAATCTGATAGCATGCAAATGGCGAAGCAACTGGTACTGTTCATTTCACTTGTTTCCAGTTTATAGACCGTGTCTTTCTCTTTCCTCTTGTTCCTATGCTCTAGTCCAAGGATGGGCCATAACGTATGTTCTGGATCATAAGAAAGATTAGAAAGATTGTGGGATTGATAAATGAGTGTGAGGAAGGTAGTGCTCAAGTTCTGTGCTGGGAGAGAGGGTGGTTCTTTGTAAGAAAAGCACCCTCTTTTACATCTCCATCATCAGTGTCCCCATCTGGCAGCCACAGAGGGCAGGCAGACTCATCCAGCAGTGGCTCAGGGCAGGGAAGGTCTTCAGTTAACACAAGAAAAGAGAAGAAGAGAATGTAAGCCACTCTTATCCCCTAACCACTCCCAACCTTGCACACTTTCTGATGTTTTTGTGGTCCTTTTCTTACAACAAAATACACACTATTCTCCCGTTTCCAAACATTCCTTCTGTGCCCTTTGGAACAGTCATTTCAGAATGAACAAACTTGGTCATCTTTAATTTCCCTTTTGAATGAGTCTCCTACTTCTTGCCTTTATTGAATTGATGCTGGCACTGGAAGACCCACTCTGCCCTGATGGTCTTCCAGCGTCTCTGCCGCCATAGTCTTCCCTCACCTCTCCCCACATGGCCTTGGCTGCCCATTCATTCAGTTCTCAGGTATCAGCAAGTCAATATCCCTCCTGACATGGTCATATTTATAACCTGATTGTCTTCCAGCCCCATGGGAAAACTCCTCTTTTGTAAAGCTTATCTTTTCAGCTGAATTATCTCCAAGCCCAGCTCATCCATGACTGCTGATCTTGTGATCATATCCATGAACTGTGGGTACTTGGTTTAGGAGTCTTCTTACTCAGACCCTGTGTGTTGCCTGAGTGGATGCTATGCCCACATGATACTATCCCAAGACTATTGTACTAGGTTTTTGTTTTGTTTTGTTTTCATTGCTTTGATGAAATACCAGACAGAAACGACTTAAGGAGGAAAAATTTATTTTGGCTCATGGCTTCTGAGAATTCCCATTCATCGAGGCAGGCAAGGCACAGGGGTGTGAACAGCTCTGTTCTTGGTGGTGGGAGAGTGTAGTGAGTGCTCACTTGGTGGCCAGATCAGGAAACAGAGAGCAGGACAGGAAGTTAAGAATAAGACACACCCCGTGTGAGGTGACCCACCTCTTCCAGCTAAATTCTACCTTCTAAAGGTTTCATGACCTCCCAAATGAAACAGTCCCACCAGCTAGGGACCAGGAGTTCAAATGCTGGAGTCTGTGAAGGTCAGTTCAGACTCAAGCTGTAGCAACTGTCTTCACAGTTCCTTGCCGTGTTAAACTAGTGACTACGCCACCTGCATTCAGGACTGTAGCATCACACCGGAAGCACCAACTCTTGACCCTTACAGTCTGATAACTCCTTGTAAACCATAGTCCCACTTTCTCTCTCGTACTTGTTCTGTATTCTCACCTGGTTCTAGATCCACTTTCAGCTAAAAATGTGTATAGTGGGGGAAATGTCTGTGTTTAGGTTGACTTTTCTTTCCCTGTACTCTGCTGGATAATGGTTGTTAGTTTTCCCTACAACCAATTCTGGAGGTTCCTTTGGGAAAAGCCATCAGCCTGGCTTGTAGAGCCTGTGGATAATGATGCTATGCAGTCCCCCCCCAATCTTCTGCACCCCCATCATGGTGAGTGTGAGATAACTTCCTGGGTGGAAACTTGATTCAGTCAAGGTCAAGCAGAACCTCTTGTCCGGTGGGTACAAGGAGTCTGGTGAAGTAATTGCTTCTAATAGGTTTGGTGAGTGAGGGAATGTCAGTGGGAAGGAAGGGTGATGGGAAAGGGAGAGAGGATGGAAGGGAGGGAGGGAAGGAAGGAAGGAAGAGAGAAGGAGGAGAGACCACTTGGAGCTTGGACTCATGAGGGTTCAACCCTCAGGACCTAACCATCTTTTTAAATATCTCTTTTCCAAATACTATGACACTGAGGATTAGGTCACGACATTTTGTGTACAGCACCACCCACAGTGACAGATACAGCCTGAGTGAGGACAGACCCTCTTTTTCTCCCAGCCCATCCAGCCCTGCTCTTCTACACCAGTTCCCTCAGAGTTCTCCAGGGTCCTCTGTGCTGAATGGCTCATCAAAGCTGTTCCAAGACATTCTCCTTCTGATTTCAGCATATCTGATTTCAGTGGAAGCCTGTAAACACGTAGAAGTGAATCTTGTTTCAATTAAAAAAAAAAGATTTGTTTTTATTATGTGTATGTGTGCAGGTCTGCATTCATTTAGGCAGGTGGTTGTGAGCTGGCATGCAGGTGATGGGAATTGAACCTTGGTCCTCTGCAAGAGCAGCAAATACTGTGACCTGCTGAGACATCTCTCTAGCTCCCCATCTTGATTTTTATCTCATATACAAACCTATTCTTTTTATATCACACCCTATTATCTCACTGATTCTCCCTAACTTTTTATCCCATGAATATTCTCCTGGCTCTTTTGGGAGACTGACCTCCTAGGGTTAACACTTGTTTGATTCATTTTTTGGCTTCTTGGAACTACTTTACAGGATTAGAATTATGTTTAAATTGAAGACATCTGAAAATGCCTTTACTGTCGCTTACAGAGGTGGCAAGGAGTCCAAGTGTGGCCAGTTCAGGACTGGGAGAGTAACTCAACAATGCCATCAAGCTCAGGCTCTGTCTGCCTCCCTCTCTGTCTCTTTGGTGATGTCTGCCACACTTCCACACCATGTACATGTTCCAGATGGGAGGCAGGAGAAGCAGAAGAAGCATCAGGACATTTCTTCTCACACTCATGTGGCTGGGAATGTGTGTCACAGCCACACCCAGCTGATGGGAGACAGAAATCAAGCCTTTCACAGATGCCTATTTTTAATCACGTTGTTCAATGATTGCTATTAAGTTTCTGAGTTCCTTGTGTATTCTGGATATTGAACGCTGCTTCTGTATAGAGAAAAAAGCAGAATGGCGCCAAGTGGACAGTTCTCATTCTCCCCTGATCTACTCATCTCCAGGTCTGTCTTTCCAAATGAAATGTTTCTCCCCAAGTTTTCTCCAGGCTAGCCCACCATACAGCATGGTAGTATAGTGGCCAAGGCAGGAATGTCTCCTTGGATTGTATGGGTATCCTTGTTGTTCAATAACCTTGCTTGCTTCTCCCTCTTCCTTTATTCTAGCCTGTTCTAGGGAGGGGAGATTTATGAGCAAGTACTGATGTCGCTAGATTTCCAGAGTGTCCCTGTGTCCCTGCGCCCCCATATCCTTGTGTCTCCATATCCCTGTAAGCTTTTGTGGCCCCCGGGTCCTCAGGGCTTGCGTCCTTGTTTCTAACAGGCCAGTGGCATCTCCTCACTTGTTTCCTGGCCTTCCCTGGCATGCTTAGAACTGTTCCTTGGCATTTGGGGCCACTCCAGAACGTTTAGTGGCTTTTTTTTCCATTTCTTTTGTGTGTCTCAATTGGCCACAGCAGGTTCACAGTCACAGCACTGCTGTGGAGAAGGTCACTGAATGCTAATGGGACATTTAGCAGTCAGTGTTCCTGTGTGGCTTTTTGTTGAAAATAAAATGGAATTGACAGAGGGAGAAAATGCAACCCTAACTTAATGTAGGAAGAGTCTTAGGTTAGGGCATTTATGTAAGTCATTCACAGTTATTACTGACAGAGAAAATCGCCCTTCCTTAACCACTGCCTCGTGAATGAGTTCTGTCCATTAAGATGTGAACCACGGACATTACCTACTACTTTTGTAACACATGAGATAGATTTTTGAATATACTCAATACATAAGCAATAGAATGTGTACATTAGAATTTGTTGAAATTGAACTAGAGACTAAGTGGATAAATGGAGTTTATACTACTATAGTTATAATTCAAAGATTTTATCTACTTGCTTATAGAAATACCACTTCTTTTAAGTACATTATTACATATTCCTGCTCTGTCCTTTAGGCATTAATTAAGGCAAAATGAAAGGTCATGTGACTTGGGGTAGAAATTCCATTACTTTGCTTCTGATTGATTCTCAGTTTTATCATAAGCAGAATGGTGACAGTGACATTCTTCATAGAGTTTTTGGAAGTATTATATGGCATAACGTAGCTTGCAAAGCAAACACACACACACACACACACACACACACACACATACACACCCTCTGTAAATCGCCTTTTCATGTAATGAAGCTACAGTACACTTTTAAGTGGGTCATATATTCTATTGTATAGATGAAGCAAATATTTGTTTTCAACCTCATTATAAACACTGTTGCAAGGATCAGCCTTATAGGTAAACCTTTGCTCCTATATATTATTGGAA
Source organism: Peromyscus eremicus (assembly GCF_949786415.1). NCBI lineage: Eukaryota > Metazoa > Chordata > Mammalia > Rodentia > Cricetidae > Peromyscus > Peromyscus eremicus. Next base: position 77,976,740 of record NC_081417.1, on the reverse strand, counting down.
TGTTTAGTTATTTTTGTTTTATTCATATATACTTACATGATTTTATTCTTATTTATTTATTTTATTTATAAAAATCACTTTTTGTAAGAACTTGCAAACAAAAAAAATCACATAGCTAGATTACCATAGTCCCTCAAACAAGCACTTATCCAGACCCGAACTCTATACATCTCAATGAAGCACTTATCCAGCTTGTACACAAACACACACAGCAAACTGAAAATTCCATGACATAGTATAACAGTAGAAAAACAATTAGCTTTCTATCCTTTCATGACTCATGTGCCCTTTACCTGCATTCAGTCCTTCCTTATCACCCAATATTAAGCTCTCTTGTTCTCCTTTCTACCTGTTATACTACATATACATGTACACTTGTTTATATATACACACATATACATATATACATATATATACATGCACACATTATTGTTTTTAATTAGTGAGATGGCTATTCTTGGTGTCAACTTGAGTACATCTGGAATTAACTGAAAATCCAGTGGCTGGGTACACCTGTGAGGAGTTTTTCTTAATTAAATCATTTGAAGTTGGAAAACTCACCTTTAATCCGGATCTTTTGAGGTGGGAAGATCCACCTTTAATCTGGGCCACATCGTCCAGTGGAAGCCTGTGTAAAAGACATGGAAGAAGAAAGCTTTTGCTCTTTGATGCTTATTCTCACTCTGACTCATTCCTTCACTAGCTTTAGAGCCTACTTCTTTGGGATTCCAGTATACACTGAAGACCAGCGGAGACGTCCAGCCTTCTGGACTCCATAACTACCGGATTTCTTGGACTTCCTGTTGTCTATTGGTAGACAGACCAGATGGACCACAGCCACTCTGATAAATTCCCTTCATATATACTTCATATATAAACTCATATATATATTTCATATAAAATATATAAACTATATAATAAATATAAACAAATAAAATACAATGAAAAATATAAGCATAAATATTTGTAATATAATAATATAATAAATATAAATATTAATATAACAAATATAGACAAATATATAAAATATATATACTTCATATAAATCCAATTTTAGCTATCAATTTAAAAACAATAAATAAATTTGAAAAATAATAAGAAAGGTGTGTTAAAAGAATAATGAACTCATAAAATTAAAAAGAGAAAGGGACCCAGGAGAGTGTGCTAAATGTCAGGTATTAGGAGGACAAAGTCCAGTGTGACCATTCAGCTCAAAAGCAAAGAAAAAGAGGCTCTGAGCCACCGAAGGGTTTGGTGTTCCAGGGTCAGAGGTCAAGGGGGGGTATTCCCAGGGCAGCAAATCCTCAGAACTGATAACACTCTGGTTCCCAGGGAAGGTTTGGGGCTTGCAAACCCTCCTGCCAAGACGCTTGGCCTTTGCTTCGTAGACTTTCCTGTGTGCCGATCTCTGGAAATTTGCCCAAATGCACTTGGCGCGTGTATCTGCAGGCATAAAGACCCCACAACTGAGCTGCTAAGATCTGAGTGAGGCTTGGAAGGGAGAGGTTTCTCTTTTAAAAAATTAAGCTTCTTAGGTATTTAACATGGAGTTATTCCTTTGATTCAATAAAAAGGAGTTTGAAATTTTAATAAGCGATTTCATCCCAGGAGGGGTCTGGTGAGATGGTGTCCACTTAACCCCCACGAAGACGCAGCTGCACCGAAACTTTGCATTCTTGCCTTGCTAGGAATGCTTTCTTCTCAGACAGCTCGAATTTATCTTCTAAATGAGCTTAATTACTAAACTCTGAAGGGAGCTGACCATCAGGGGTTCTGTCACTTGGTGTAGGTAAATTACCGCACTGCACTCCGGGAGCTGTAAACTAGTTTGGATCCGGGGGCTTGACTCTTTTTACCTCCTGAGCGGTTTGGACACCAGAGTTGTGTGTGTCTCTGTCAGTCGTCATGTGTGCATTAACGCCATCTTCGTTAACTTCCGGCCCACCGTGTCTTCTTCCCAGATACACGATGTGAAATTCTTGCCTTGCGGGGGGAGAGGAGCTTCCAGATCTTCTTACTAATGTTTTCCCTTGTTGGCTCTCCCCGCTGTTATCAAGAGCAGCTTGTCCTCTTCAGTTTCCCTGTGGCTTTTGTGGAATGTGCTGCTGGGAACTGCAGCTGTTCCCTCTCCAGCTCAGCCCAGGTTTGCTTCCCTGAAGGACTGGCAGGGAGGCAAACTATTTGCAGTTGCCCCTAACGCTGGCAGCTCTTCAACCCCGAGAAAGAACGGCCCAGAGTTCCTCGTCCTTTCTCACTTGTGAGTGTGTGTCTCACTTTCCTGCCTTCTCTCTTCCCATCTCAGTTTTCAGGGAAAATTGGAAAAAAAACAAAATCACTTCTGTCATGGCCCATCAGGAAAAGGAAGCATACTGCTCCATGAGAGGAGCACTTGACTAAAACACAGAAGGAACAGGGTTGCTTTTCGGATCCATTAGGGGACGTGAAGAAGCAGGGCCTGGGCAGCAAAGTCTTTGAAGAAAATTGACCAATCCCGGTTGAGAACTTTCCATTTAGCCGGGAACAGGCCCAGGCTGGTCTGAGAACAGCTGTGTACCATGCAGGCTGTGTACCATGCAGGCTGTGTACCATGTAGGCTGTGTACAATGCAGGCTGTGGACCATGCAAGCTGTGTACCATGCAGGCTGTGTACCATGCAGGCTGTGGACCATGCAGGCTGTGTACATGTAGGCTGTGTACCAAGCAGACTGTGTACCATGCAGGCTGTGGACCATGCAGGCTGTGTACCAAGCAGGCTGTGGACCAAGCAGGCTGTGGACCATGCAGGCTGTGGACCATGCAGGCTGTGGACCATGCAGGCTGTGGACCATGCAGGCTGTGGACCATGCAGGCTGTGGACCGTGCAGGCTGTGGACCATGCAGGCTGTGCACCTATGCCAGGGATCCAGGGTGGTTGGTGGGACTCAAATGTTGGTACTGGGAAAGTCAGAACATCTTGGTGGGAAATGATTTCTTAGTAAAATTAAGATAGACGTACACAGATTTCTGATGTAAAAACACACACTAAAAGGGAAATAATGGTTCAATGTGGTTTTATAGTTATGTCAGGGGACTAGGTAGAAAAGCAGAGACCGTAAAAAGAAAGGAGAGAACATTTGGGTTTCTAGATGGTCAAAACCCAAGAGCTGCCCAAAGAAAAAGACTGACAGATGTCCTAAATGCCTAGAATGGTGGCTGGCATATAGTAGGCGATTGTGAAATAGTTACTAAGTTAAAGTCAGAAGAACCATACGGGGGAGAGACAAAGAAAAGAAAATGGAGGTGTGTACAGATGTATAAAGCAAGAAAAACATGGAGTCAACCAAGGTTTGTAGCAGTGTGCAGACCCACCAGCCAGGCGTGGGCACATGCCTGTATTCCCAGTGCTTATAAGGCCAAGGCATGAGAGTGATTCCAAGGCCAACATAAGCTACACAGTGAAACTTTATATAAAAACAAAACAGAATAAAACAAAACAACCAAAATGACATCTACCCACCCGCCCATCCACCACCAAACCAAACCAAACCAAACCAAACCAAACCAAACCAAGCCAAACCAAACCAAACCAAACCAAATGCAAGGGTTAGTTATGTAGCTAAGATATAGAGTGCTTGTCTTAGCATGTGAAAAGTTCTGAGGTTGATCCCCAGCTCTGTATATGTACCTGTGTGTGTGTGTGTGTGTGTGTGTGTGTGTGTGTGTATGTGTGTGTGTGTGTGTGTGGTGTATATGTATGCCTGTGCATATGCCTATGTATGTATGTGCCTGTGTGTATGTGTGTGTACATGTGCTTGTGTGTGTGTTTGTGTCTGTGTGTCGTATATGTGCTTCTACGTATGTGTGTGTCTCTCTATATGTACATGTGCTTGTATGTAAGCGTGTATGTGTACATGTGCTTGTGTGTGTGTTTGTGTCTGTGTGTTATATATGTGCTTGTATGTATGTGTGTGTCTCTCTGTGTGTACATGTGTTTGTGTGTGTGTACATGTGCTTGTGTGTCTGTATGTGTGTCTCAATATGTGTTTCATTACATAGGGAAAGAAGGGACTGAGTCAAGAAGGCTGTAATTGAGGACTATGCTGAGGTTTTGGGCAAACAATTCTTTGTACTGTGTCTTAGACCCTCTGCTGGGTACGTGATGTGGCCCAGGGAAAGTCATTCAACCTTCTTGTGTTTAATTGGGTTTTTGAAAAACAAGGATTTTGAAAGGAGATCTGAGGTGGTATTGCAAAAACTAAGATCTGACGGAGTCATCTGGTTGTCCTTGAGACTTTTGCTATATGAGTCTATTTAACAGTTATGTTTGGAACATTTTAAAAGAAGGGGCAAGGAGAGGAGGAGAAATGAGAAGAGAGGAGGAGAAGGGAGGAGAAGAGAGAAGGGGTAATAAGGCCTTTTGTTTGCTTTGCTGGTGCTGGGTTCAACTGTGGGCCCTCTTGCTAACAGATGAGCACTCCAACTGAGCTCTATTCCCTAGCCTTGAAACTTTTCATAATGAATCAAAATCTCCAGAAAAATAATGAAATGGTTAATGACTGAGAGTGGTCGCAGCTAGGTCTCTTTGCTCCATGTAGTCACTGGGGCAAAGGCTGTCAAGACACTGGAACAGACTGGTTTTGGAGGCCAGAGGCAGAGGGTGAGTTCATCCCTAGGCTGGCTGCACACAACTCCAAAGGATGGCCGGGCACGATGGAATTATGATGCAGCCAGGAGCTAATCTATCTTATTAACGTTGGGGGAATGCTTACAGAAGTATTCGAAGACCAAAGGCAGTTTGCTCCTTATAGAGTTGGGGCTTTGACAGGTGCAATGGGGAGTCCTTAGGAGAGGGGAGCATGGAAGAAATGGGAAGCAGAGCCTGGCCAGCAGAGAGGGGCACCAGGTGGCGGGGCTGGGGGCTTTGGTTTGCAGTGAGAGAGGAGGAGGCTTGGATGGAAGCCCGGATGGCGGGCGTGGCAAGGAGAACAGCTGAACTGGTTGACTTGCCCAGCCCCAGCACTCCTTTGCCCTGGAATGTTGGCTTGTTGGCCTCTGTAGAGTTCTTTTTCCTCCAGGTGCTGAGTCCAGTTGTTTAGGGCAGCCTCTGTGGGGTGGGTCACAGAGACCAGAGGAAGGGCAGAGGAGAGAGCTAGTCAGAGAGAGAAAGAACCATCTCTACAAAGTACACTTATTTTTCTTGGCATCTGGCAGGTGCACTAGATGAAATGTAACCAAAGGCCCAGGCAAGGCAAGCAGCGCGTTCCCTCAATGGCTTCCACCACCCACAGCGTCCTCCTTTGTGGAGGGCATTTCTTCCCCACATTTCCCCATCTGATGGACATGCTACTCCAGTGCTTTCTAGATAAATGACATTCCGAAGGAAAGAGGCCTCAGATGCATCTTAAAGTGTTTTCTTTTGCTGGGTGGTGGTGGTGCACGCCTTTAATTCCAGCACTCGGGAGGCAGAGGCAGGCAGATCTTTGTGAGTTCGAGGCCAGCCTGGTCTACAGAGTGAGATCCAGGATAGGCTGCAAAAGCTACACAGAGAAACCCTGTCCCAGAAAAAAAAAAAAGTGTTTTCTTTTAAATGCCAAAGTTTACTTAATCAAAGAACAGTGTGTGTTATTATCAATGTTTGCTATTTCAGGTCTTGGAAGTGCCTAGCTCAGGCTGCAGAGGTGGCTCAGTGGGCCGGAGTACTGCAGTGCAAACATAAGGCCCTGACTTGGAATCCTGAACAGCTGCATTGTAGAGCTGGGTGTGGGCTCATGTGCCTGTGACTTCAGCATTGGGCACCCACATTATAGAGCTGGGCATGGGGGCATGAGCCTGTGACTTCAGCATTGGGTACCCACATTATAGAGCTGGGCATGGGGGCATGAGCCTGTGACTTCAGCATTGGGCACCCACATTATAGAGCTGGGCATGGGCTCATGTGCCTGTGACTTCCGCTTTGGGAACCCACATTATAGAGCTGGGCATGGGGGCATATGCCTGTGACTTCTGCATTGGGCACCCACATTATAGAGCTGGGCATGGGCTCATATGCCTGTGACTTCTGCATTGGGAACCCACATTATAGAGCTGGGCATGGGCTCATGTGCCTGTGACTTCAGCATTGGGCAGTGAAGACAGTTGGTCTCAGGGACTCATTGGCTAGCCAATCTACCTAAAATAGTGAGATTCAGGGTAAGTGAAAGACTTTGTCTTGAGGAAATAAGGTGGGGAGCAATACAGCAGGATGCCTGACATCTTCCTGTGGTTTCTGGGCCCACATGCCCAAGATTTCCATATTTTTGGTTGGGGATAGGATGTCTCATATTGTGATGGTTTGAATGAGCTGTCCCTCATAGTCTCAGGCATTTGAATGCTTGGTCCCTGGTTGGTGGCCCTGTTTGGGGAGGCTTAGGAGGTATGGCCTTGCTGGAGGAAGTGTGTCACTGGGGCTGGTTTTGAGAGGTTAAAGTCTGCCCTCTCTGTTTCCTGTTTGTGGTTGAAGATGTGAGCCCCCAGCTGCTCCAGTTGCCTCGTCTTCCTGCCGCCATGCTTGTCGGTGGTGCTGATGAAGGGCTCTCATCCCTCCGGAGCTGTAAGCCCCAAATAAACTCTTCCACAACTTGTCTTGATCATGATGTTTTACCATGGGATTAGAAAAGAAGCTGAGATGCTTATTAACTTGAAATACTACAACAGAGTAGCTGAAGGTTATATTCAGGTATTAGAAGCCAAAGACCATCTGATTTCCTTTCTTTGCCCCGCATTCTGAAGAGCGTTCTGAAGTTCTGATGTTTTTTTTTTTTTTTTTTGCATCCAGGTTGTTAACAGTACTGCTTCCATAAAATCATCTCTTTCATAAGCTTCTTCAGCATCAGTTGCATCCAAACATAACATGTGGGGAGGGTGGCTTAACAGTAAAAGAGAGTTAAAGTTTGTAAGCTGGTGTGTGTAGACGAATTTCTAAATGGTCTTATGAAATAAAAAAAACATGGAGCCAAATACAGGGCTGAAAAGCCTTAGAGATCAGAGAAATAGAAATAGCCACCAGCCAACCTTACCTCACCAACTCTGCAGCTTCCAAATGCGAGTTACTTCCTGTCTACCCATGCCTTTATTGCCTTGCTGTTCTGCCCTCTCATTGGCTCTTGGCCCAGCTACCTTACTTCCTTGTCATTGTCTGTCTGTACAGACTTCCAGGTCTCTATGGTTGGTACTGGGATTAGAGGCATGTGTCACCACGCTTGGCTCTGTTCCCTAGTATGGCCTTGAACACACAGAGACCCTGACTGCTAAGTGATTGGATTAAGGGTGTGTACTGCCTGACTTGGTTTACTTAAAATGGCTGGACTTTCCCTCCTGATCTCCAGGCAAGCTTTATTTATCAAAGCACAAATAAAATATCACCACATTTCAGCACAAATAAAATATCACCACAGGTGTGGTGGGCAACACTTGCAACCCCAGCACCAGACAGAGGCAGGGGCCATTTTGCATTCATGATTATACTAGTGTAAAATAGTGAGGCCCTGGTGAGGAAAAACGTTGAATTGTATTGACAGCATGCATTATCCTAAGCACAGTAGGAGCACTCCCATTCTCCTTCCCTGTAACAGCCCTCCTGTAAGGTGTTACCATCCCCACCTTGCACATTTTATAGGTGGGGAAATAGCGGGTGAGCGCAGTTGTCTGCTGAGGCTGCTCATTAGAGTAACCTGGGGCACTTTTAAAAGTCATGTGTTTAGGCCACCATACATCAAACCAATTAAATTGGAGCCTCTAGAGGTGGCACCTGGGCTGGGGGGCATTTTAAAGCCCCCAGGTGATTACAAAGTGCAGCCAAGACTTTTGGAGTAGTTAGTCAGCAGCACAAGGGCTCCAAACTGATGGAGTGGAGTTGTTGGGGCTTCCAGCCAGCTTTGTTAGATGTCAGAGTCTCATTTGAACTTTTCTACAGCCTTCCAAGTATTTAAGATTTGCTTTAAAACAAATGGAAAAATAAAATAATCCAAAACACTTAAGATCTGTGCTTGTCTTTAAGGTAATGGTAGAAAAATGTATAAAAGGACCAATAACGAGATCCACATCGATACAGGAGCTACAGAGGTTTCAACTGGAGCGTCACCTTCCGTGTGTGGCCACTGCTCACCCCCTTTAAAATCATATAGCTCTACCCCTGGGACAAGCTAGTTTCTTTTTTCCTTTTGATGCTTTTCAAATCCATAAATGGGTCCTTAATTTTATTTCGCAAGCATCTGTACAGTAAAGATGATCTCACTTTCCCCCTTTGTCCATGGGGTGAAGTTTGGTCTTTGAGTCAGGGTTTTAGGTACTCCAGAATGACCTTGTACTCACAGCCTGCCAAGGAGAACCTTGAACTCTGGGTCTTCCCGCTTCCACCTCCCAAGTGCTGGGGTTAGAGGTTTGTGCCTATAAATGTTCTCTTACACCAACAGAATATTTTAAAAGCTTATAAAAAGAAACAAAACAAAGTACTTTTAAAGTCAATCTAAAAACACCAAGATAGCTCCTCAAAAATGTCACTACTTGCCAACCTTGCTGTGATCACAATACCTGGGAGGTAGTGGGAAAAGAATCAGGGGTTCAAGGTCATCCTCCACTACATATCAAACTTGAGAAGAGCTTAGGCTACATGAGACCCTGTCTCAGAAAAAAAAATGCCACTAGCTAGGTCCATGCCTATACTCCTGGCACTCAAAAGACTGAGGCAGGGGAATTGCTGTGAGTCCCAGGCCAGCTTGGGCTACATAGTGAATTGAAGTCCAGCCTGAGCTAGAGAGAGTGTGAGACCTTGTCTCAAACAAACACACACACACACACAAACAAGCAAAGATTCACTAACTAGAAACATAAGAGATAAGCATTCCTTCTGCATATACAGCAAGGTTTGACAGGGAAAAAATAGGATTATCCTAATTGTCTGGCTTCAGTGACAAGCCACTTCCAAACTCAGTGCTTAGAACAACAAACCTGGTTATTTCCTCATAAATCTGCAACTGAGCAGAACTTGATGGCTCAGAGGTTCTAGTCTATGGTGGGGCTGGAGTTACCTGGCACCCGCTGTCTCAGCTGGGCTTGGAAGAGCTCAGACAGTTTTCCTTGCATGCTTACCACCTCTGCTGGAGGGTGGAGTGGCTTAGGGTCTGCTGACGCGTTTCTCCCTTTCTGTGGTTTCTTATCATGCAGTGAACCCCAAGAACAGGAAAACAGAGCCACTTGTCTTCCAACACTGGGTTTCAGGATGCCTCATCCAAATGTTCTATTGGTCAAGGCAAGTCACAAACCTCTCAAGGTTAGAGGAGACCGACTCTGCCTCTTGTTAGACAGAGATCCGTCTTCAGGGGTGGAGGAGTGTCTGAAGTCCTTGCAGGAAATCTTGCCACCGAAATCACAAATATGTGCAGTCTCCATAGTCTATTGGCAGGAAGCTGGTTTTGCCTGCTTCTTTGAACAGCTTCTTTGAACAGCTATTTATTGAATACCTAATATGTGCCAGGAACTGTTCCAACCACTGTGAGAATAATAAACCAAGAAACAAAAACTGCCCATTTGGAGTCTACCTTTGAGCAGTTCAGGTACAAGAAACGAACAGAATGTAGCAAAAGACAGAGCCTGTGCCTTGAGTTCAGACGGTGTGTGACTTCCTCTGTTCCTGTTTGAAGCAAGCTGCTGTGGACATTCATGGTATTTACTTTTCATTTTCTACCTAACCTCTTTGCTTAAATGACCTGTTTATGTTGCCAGTCTGAGTGACACATAGGCCCAGAGACGTTTGCTGGTTGAAAAGGACCAAACAACATCTAGGTGTTTCTTACCTCGAACAGTTGCAGCACAAATCCCTTAGCCTCAGCGTTTAGCATGCTATGCATTTCAAAGATAAATGAGTTCCAGGAGTAGAAAAGTACAGACTCCCAGTCAGGAGCTGTGAGCAAACATTTGTCTGTCTGTCTGCTGAGGGGACTTGGAGCGTGGGATATGCAGGCTGAACGTGGCTGACACAAAGCCCTGGGTACCCCCCTTTTTAATTCTTCTCTTTGTGATAATGAACTTGTGATAGGAAAGAAGTAACTCTTGGGGTTTCTCAACTTGTTCTGATGTTTGTGAAATTCTCCATTTACCAGGCTAGCCCTCTACATGAAGCTAAGACCTGTCTGTGAGGCCTCTTGTCACGTGTCCCTTCCTCTGAAACTGAGTTCCCAGAGTACTTTGGTACTGATCACAGACATCTTTTTTTTTCTTCCTTCCAACAAATATTCATTCATTCATTGAGCAGATAAACATTTATTTTATTTTTAAATGTTTATTTGGTTATTAAGTTAAACATTACACACCAGCCACATATGCATGTGTTTTGCATATTTCTGCAACCACTGAGAGTAAGCTAGAGACACTAGGCTTGCTTATCACTAATTCAGCCTAGTTTTTAAGAGTAGGGACATTCTTCCCTGGGATTATCAAAATGAAGAGACTGAGATCAGCACACGCTACTGCTTCCTACAGTCAACGCTCAAATTTAAAACAATGTTTCAGTAGTGTCTTAGGTCCCCGAATGATCAAATTTAAAACAATGTTTCAGTAGTGTCTTAGGTCTGCGGTCTCGCTATTGCTTCCTACAGTCAGAGCTCAAATTTAAAACAATGTTTCAGTAGTGTTTTAGGTCCCGAATGATCAAATTTAAAACAATGTTTCAGTAGTGTCTTAGGTCCCCGAATGATCAAATTTAAAACAATGTTTCAGTAGTGTCTTAGGTCCTCAGTCTCGCTATTGCTTCCTACAGTCAGAGCTCAAATTTAAAACAATGTTTCAGTAGTGTCTTAGATCACCGTTCTCCGCCTCCTTTTGAGTCCCCTTTAAACTGTAGCGATTTCTCATTTTGTCCTTTGGTTTTGTGACTTGGACTCTTTGCCTCTTGCTCTCTGCCCCCATCTTCCTTTCCTCCCTCCCTCTCTGCCCACTCTGTGTGTAGGCTAGAGGTTGGCACTGGATATCTTCCTTAGTCATTCTCCACCTCATTTTTCTCTTCCTTCCTTCCTTCCTTCCTTCCTTCCTTCCTTCCTTCCTTCCTTCCTTCCTTCTTTCCTTCCTTCCTTCCTTTTTTTTTTTTTTTTTTTTGAGACAGGGTCTCTCAATCTGGAGCTCATGAGTTTTGCTAGACTCTCTAGCCTGTGAGCCTGAAGGATCCAGCTGCCTCCACTTCCCCAGTGCTGGGATTACAGGCTCATGTTCCTTTGACAGGCTTTTTTCCATTGCTGCTGGAGATTGAAGTCAGGTCCTCATGCAGAAGGAACACTTTACCAGCTCAGTCATCCCCCTAACTGTGACTTGGGTTTTTTGAAAAACGGTAGTTGTTAATTTTTAGAATGTCTTCAATTTAGGTTCATCTATTGTGTCTTAATGAAGTATTTACAATATTTATTTGTAACAGAGGAAATTTGAGAATAATTTCATGTGACATTATTGGAGTTTAGTTAAATTAATTTAGATATACCTGTACTATGTGATATTATGCAAATACCAAAATGACAGTTTAGGGGCTGGAGAGATGAAATGGCTCAGCGATTAAAGGCATGAACTGCTCTTTCAGAGGATTCCAGTTTGGTTTCCAGCATCATGTCGGATGGCTCACAATCATTACCTTCCAGGCTCTGAGGGCCACTTGCACTCACGTGTACATATCCCCCATACATACACATTATTAAAAACAATTCAAAAATCTTAACAAATGATAGTAGAGATGCTTAAGTATCGACACAAAGGGTTGCCACAACTACATTAAGAGCAAAAGGTAATGAATGCACAGAGCACTTTGTATTAATGATCCAGCTTCTAAGGACACAGGTGCACAGCAAGGCTTGCGTGTTAGTAAAGTAGTTATCTGTGGAGGTCATTACTCTCTCTGGATGAGAGCTGGAGATTTTCCCTTTCCAGTTAATGTCACCTTTCTAGAATGAAGATTGCAGGTGACATTGTACAAAAACCCTTTCCCTGCAGCCCTACTATGAGCCTACATTAGTGCGTATTACCATTTTTATCTCTGTATGCTCCATTGCTGAGGTGGCTGGGTAATCTGTTACTGACACTTCTTAGTTTATTTTGTAAGTAGTTGGAGTTATACACTTATTTTTCTCCAGTTGAAGAAGTATGTTAATAAGGTATGGCCTGCTCCTACTGATGTCAAGGTGTATCACGGCTTAGATCTTCTATACCTCATTTTTCTTACTTCATCTTATTTTCTTTCATTTTTCTTACTTCATCTTATTTTCTTTCAATCTTAGTTTCTCCCTCTCTTTATACTTGTTTATCCTGTGTAATTCCACTTTTATTTGTTTACTCCAAAGAAAATTCTCAGTGGGTCATGGTGGTACCTATCACCCACGTGCTCTAGATGCTGAGACAGGAGAATTATAAGTTCAGACTGAGCTACATAGTGAGAACCTGTCTCAAAAGAGAACAGAAAATGAAACAAACAAACAAACAAACAAAACAAAACCCCAAGCAAACAATAATAACCACAGCAATAATGGCTTAAGAGAGAGAGAGAGAGAGAGAGAGAGAGAGAGAGAGAGAGAGAGAATCTTCCTTACTCTCTGTGAGCATCTCATTGTGAAATAGTTCTGTGAATAAAGTGCTATTTAAAGTTTGAGCAACTTGGAGCTGAAGAGGTGACTTGGCAGTTAAGAGAACCTGTTGCTCCAGAGGACTGGAATTGGGTTCTCAGAACCCACATCTGATGGGTCATAACTGTCTGTAAGTCCAGCTTTGGGTGAAGTCAGATGACCTTTATGGCCTCTACAAGTATCTGCATACATGTGCATACACTTAAATAGGCAGACAGACAGATAGACAACTTGCTAAGTGACAAATGAGGATAAAGTTATGTAATACAGGAAAAGCAAAGCTAACATTTTTTAGTGTTTGCCTCATATCAGGCCCCAAGTTATGCAAGTTGCAGGCATTTTCTCATAAATCGCCAGAACTATCCTGTAGTTGGGCCTACGATTTCTGTAGTTTTCAGATAAGGAAGGCCACCCATTGTTTTTCATTTCTGTTCCTTTTTTTCACTTTAGTATGTGATCAGTTCTTTCTTAACTTTGAAAGGGAGTGAAAACTTTTCTTTTATTCTTGAGAATTTCTAATCTTCCATAGCCTAAGATAGAGACAGGAAAAAGCTGTTAGTGAATGTGCAGTGACCCCCAGATGTTTCTGGGGTCCCAGGGTTTGTGGGAGGAAATTGCTCAACTCATGCCTGGGCTGGAAAGGCCCTGTTGTCCTCTGCACTGGTGCCCATGACTGCAGAGTCCGGGACAACCAGGGCTCAGATAGACAGTGCTGGGACGGATGGGCTGGCCCGGGAGAAGGTCCTTGGCTAAGGCGGAAAGAACTATGGAGCTGCCCAGGCATTTTGGCAGAGACAGGAATATCTGAGGCAAGAGACAATGGAAAGAAGCAGAAAGGATCCAGCAACTGGTCTTGTAAGGCCGGAGAGTGTAGCTTGCTCATTTATCTACTGGATGGTGCTGTCTTATTAGAATGGTGGTCTATGATGCCACACAGTTATGTGTGCTTTCACTGTGAGTGTTAAATAAACATGGAGGAATGGTTGCTCACAGGGTGGAGGGTGGAGGCTAATTTGCTCTTTTTTAAATTCATTTTTGGGGGGTAGGTTCTCACCGTATAGTCCATACTGGTCTCAAATTGTAGCTCCTCCTGCTTCTGCTTCCTAAGTACTGAGGTTATAGACAAGCCCCATTACACCTGGCCCACCAGGTGGGTCCTGTAGAACCTCTGTATGCACGTTCACTCTGGTAGTTTCTTTTCTCACTGCTGTAGTGAAACACCAGACAGAAATGAGTTCGGAGAGGAAAGGTTTATTTTGGGTCACAGTTTTGGAGATTTAAGTCTGTTAATGGTGGGAGAAGCATAGTGGTGGAATCAGCTCAGTACATGGCCAGGGGATTATAAGATGGCTGCTTGTCCACACAGTAGCAGGCAGGTAGTCTAAACTCCAAAGGCTGACCGGAGTGACCTACTTCCACCAAGCAAGCCCTTCCTCCTGATGGCACCACAGCCTTCAATGCAGTGCCATGAGCCTGGGATGAAAGACTAAAATAGAACCGGTGGGGAGGCATTTGGATTCGAACTATGCCATTCGTTATGCTGTGCGGCACTCACTGGAAAAGGAGTTTAAAACGGCAGTGCAAAAGAAGCCATTGTAAGCCCACAAGATACAGAATCAGGGTCAGTGAGTTCCTCTAGTACATTGAATGTGGAGCTAATCATCCTTTACAAAAATGACAGCTCCTCACCCCTCACTGCCTGCGACGAACCCTCCCCCTTACCAGCTGCAGCACTCAGGAAAGTAGACCGTGCACCTCACTGGGGCAGCACAGTAGAGCTGACCCTGTTGGTGGAGGTGTGGGTGAGACAGCCTCGAAGTGAGCGTGGGAGAGCTGTCCCCATTACTCATTTGTCTTTTTTTTTTTTTTTTGAGACAAGGTTTCTCTGTGTAGCCTTGCACCTTTCCTGGAACTCACTCTGTAGCCCAGGCTGGCCTCAAACTCACAGAGATCTGCCTGCCTCTGCCTCCTGAGTGCTGGGATTAAAGGCGTGCACCACCACCGCCCTGCTACTCATCTGCCTTGTGGCAGCATGAGTGAGGGAGAGGAACACCCCCCTGCCCCGTGCCCATCAATGCCTGAGGCAGGTGGAAGAGCTGGTCCTGAGGTCATAAGAGTGGGAGACCTGTCCCTGCCCCTCATCGGCTGCAGCACTTGGCCGAGTGGTCCCTATACCTCTCCTGGGTCTGAAGGTATAGGTGCGGGAGAACCGCCCCTGAGGATGCTAGGGCAGGAGAGCTGGCCCCGCCCTTTGCTCATCTCTGCAAGTGGTGAACTAGCCGGGGTAACGCTGGAGATCTGTGATCTGCTGGAGAACCGGTGGGGTGGAGTGAAGGTGGAGTGGGTGTCAGTCCTGCGGACCCAGGGCTCCAGGATCTCCACAACACAGGCAACAACAGGATGTTGAGGAAGAGTCCCAGTGAGGGCCCAGATTCTGTGGTGTAGCAGAGACCAGGGGCCTCGCATCAGACCAATGATTTCTGTGCGATGAACACTTGCATGTAAAAACGTATGGATAAAGGAGTTTACTGCGTGACTCACTGTGTCACACCGCAGCTTCCATGACAAGATTTCCCCTTTCTTCTCTTTCCCCCACTTTTTTCTCTTAAATTTTATTTTGTTTTACTCTGGGAGTGAGGAAGATGGGTGGTATCAGGAGGCATGATATGAAAGGTACAAAGAATAAATAAAAAGAAAGTAAAAAAAAAAAATCAGCCTAAAATATGTCCTCAAGCAATCTAACAATTTAGAAATTATTGAAAACCGCTCTGTGAAGTAATGGATTGTAAAAATTCACCCTTAAAGACAAAAGGTGCTAAAGACGAAATCTCAAAGCCTCTGCCAAATCTCTCTTCATTTGTTCATCTGCTTTTGAGACAAGGTCCCATGCAACCCAAGCTCACCTTGAACTCCCTGTGTCGCTGAAGACAACCTTAACTCCTGAACCTCCTGCCCCCGTCTCCCAAGTACAGAGACTGTAAGCGTGAGTCACTGTGCTGGCCCAAACCCTCTCTTAGGGCTCCTTGCTTTTTTCTTGTTTTTTTTTTTCATATTTAAATTTATATGGAAGAGGGAAATACATTGTAAAGAAGGCAGTCAAGCTTATTTGTTAAAGAAATATAGGAAGTTCATCTCATTATAGTTCTGGAACCCTTCAAAGCTGATTGCTTTTAGATTTCTTAGGCCACTGGTGTCCATTCTAACCCTGTGTGCAGAACACAGCTCCCGAGATAACAGCAGTGGAGCCTTGTAAAGAAAATGGTCATCTGGGCACTTGGGAGGCAGAGGTAGGTAAGTTTGAGGCCAGTCTGGTCTACAGAGAGTTTCAGACAAGTCAGAGCTACACAGCAAGACCCTGTCTCAAAACAAAACAAAAAGAAAAGAAAAAGGATTCTCATGTGTGTGATTAAGGGTTTTGAGATAGAAGATAACCCAAGTGGGATCAAATGCCTTCACAAATGCCCTCATGAGAGAGACAGAGGGACATTAGACAGACATCCAGACAGAAGAGGAGGCCACATGTTCATAGAGGCTGTATTGGACAAGAAGGGAAAGGGGGGGCATGTTCTAGTTCCAATTACTCAAATAAATTCCTATGTCTAGCATTTTATTTGGCAGGTGGAAAATTCAATAGTCTGTGCCAGCTCTCTTCTAGATGAAACAGGGTTAAGATGGCTTAAATTGTGCTCACTGGTCATTAGCATCAGTTTTTCTCTTGTTCTCTTCTCTTCAGGCCTCCTCGATCCCCGGCCAAGGGACTGCAACTTCACTGCTGTAGTGGTAACAATGTTTCTCAGTGCCGCCTCTTCTGCCTCCACGTCAGCTCTATGTAGACATCTTATACCTTTGTTTGGCCTTCAGCTTAATCCAGGAGTCCATCATTCTGCTATGGGACGGAGTCAGCCCGGGGAAGCCCCCCCTCTTCTTGGTATTCCCAGTCATTTAATTTATGCCCCACTCTTCGAAGTTACCTCTACATGTTTGACGTTTGGAGCACACAGCCAGAGTGAGTCACAAACTGTTTATTCTTTCTGTTACTGTTAGCTTCATAAAAATCTCAGGGTGAACAGCTCTCCAGGAACTATTATAAATGAGCGTCTGGGGCAAGCAAACCATACATAACTGTTTAGAGTGAAAATTCCAATGTTCAGAATAGGTACATCCAGTAGAGCGGCCCCCTTAAAGAACTCTGTATTTACGTCTCAGAACGCATGTAGAGGCACTCAGTTTTAGTTGTATTATTATGATCTGACTGAAAGCAGCCACCAATTTCCTGTATAGATCTCTCTCTATCTGTTAAATCTGTTTAACTACTATGGAAAAATATCCCACATATGTTTATGGAAGTTTTATATGGATGGCATATGTGTTAGGTGGCTTCATGAAAATTATTTTAATTTTGTTAGACAATGATATTATGATTTGATGGAGACTGTCTTTATTATTAGAAGGTGTGTGCTAAATGATTTAGTGGTAACATGTCATAAAGTATGCAATTTATTTTTACATAGGTTAACAAGAGTATGTGCATTGTATGTATGTAAGTTGTATGGATATATATGTGTGTGTGTATGTTTGTGCTGTATGTAGGCTGTGGATGCATGTGGCATGGATGGTATGCATTATATATTACATGTATGTATAATATATCTCACATATATATGTATTGAATATTGTGTGGTAGACAGGCTATACATATATGAGGTATAAGTGTGTGTGTGTGTGTGTGTGTGTGTGTGTGTGTGTGTGTGTGTTGTGTGGTACATTTCACTCTTATTCCCTCTTCATTATTTATACTTCGAAACACAGATCAGGTATCTAGTGAGATAGGAGGAGGAAAAACACATACATCATACCCATGATCAGCTGTTAAGTAAGTGAAGAGTTGTGGATATTCACTATGATACTGTTTCACCTTCTCTTTAAATTCAGAATAGTAACAATGAAACCGACTTGGAAAAAGGAAGCTTAGGGCTGCTTTTCCACTAGATGGTGGCTTGAATTCCGACTTTGTCATTTACTGGCTCTGTGTCCCTGGACAAATCATTGGATCTGCAACATCTTACCTTCTTCTGCAAAACGGTAATAGTAGGAAGAAAAGTATTATCAAAATTGTGGTCTTCTTATTAGGTAAAGTGAGAAAATACAAGAAAAATACTCACTATGGGTTAGAAAATGCTTAATATTCATCCAGTTTCATTATCATTGCTTTGCTCTCAGGACCTTTCTGGGTCACAAGATTTTAGGACATGATCTAGGCTGCTCAGGGGCCATTCAGCTCTGAAACAGAAGAGTTTTCACAGATTGGGGTGACGAGAGTGCTGTTTGAAAGCCTTCTTTGTGGAAAGGTGGGGTTACTTCTTCAACGTCTTTTGAAACTGTAGCAGCTGTGAGTGTCCCACGGGATTTCCAGAGCTGTGGAAATACTAGGAAACTAGCTTGTTGGGAAGAAAAAAGTTCTGGACAAAAGCCAAGAGTCTTTCTTTGGTAAGACCCTAGGTCATAAGGAGCCAGTGTTGTGCTGTGGATTTGGTGTCACCTTAAAACTATTGAAAACATTTTGTTTCCTTTGAGAGCTGGACACACATAGCAAGCTCGGGAAGAGATGCTTTCTCATCTTGGCATCAGCTACCTCGTCTGCGTGTTTATTTGGTAAAGTAAGGCAAAGTCATACTTTTTCCTCAAGGCACTTTGTATTTATTCTCTTGCTCAAACATCCATTTGTTCAGAGAATGCACACCGAGTACCTGTTACATAAAACACCTCCGTGTGATGCTCTCCAAGATCTTGCTTTGTTCCTGACCCGATGCGTCTCTTTCTCAGCCCATATAATAAATGCCTAGGGAGAAATGAAATGACAGTTTTATTTCCATCTTTCAGATGTACTGGAATAAATTTAAGGTCTCCAATAAGTAGGAGTGGACTCCTGCTTCTGTCCTTACTGGCACAAGCCTTATGAAGGCTGTCCTGATCTGGTGAGCAGGTTCCCAGAGCCCAGCAGCGGTAGAACAGAATTAAATTCACCCTTTGTCAGAACTTTACATTGCTCTTCCCTTGGAGTAGCGAGGATGTGTGTGCTGCCTCGGAGCTTACACACCTAGAAAGCAGGTATTACTATGTGGTTTTCATGTATCAACACTTGTGACTTCACACAGACACGCACACACACACACGTGCACACACGTGCACACACACACACACACACTGTTGTACTTTTAGTTTTCAGCTCATATATTTATCCATTGTTCATGTTTTCAAATCATGTTGAAAACCTAGATGACCTCAGGATGTTCAGGGCATCTGATGTCTGTCTGGCTATCTTTTTTCTTGAGAGAGGGTCTTACTATGTATCCCTAGCTGGCCTGGAACTTGCTATATAGACTAGGCTAGCCCCAAACTCACTTAGATCCACCTGTCTCTGCCTCTTAAGCCTGTGTCACCACACCTAGACTGATATCTTTATTACAATTTCTTTTATAGTAAATATTACAAAAATTTCTAAGTGTTTCAGTTGTGCTAAATATGAACCTATACTGAAAATATAAATAAAACTAATTTTATCAAAGGCATATTGGAGTATTCTAAACTAATTTGTGACACTAATTAAGTTACACTTTTGTGAGAAGCATACATTAGAAATAAAGTAAAGAGATTATGATATACCAGGAAACTAAGTATTCAGGTTTGTGAACGGCAAGACTAAAAATATTTTAGGATTTAAATTTTCTATGTGGCAAAAAGGGGCAACACTTTGAATTTTAAATACTACAAACTGAATACTTTCTTATTCTCTTCCTTATGTCAATGAATAGTAGTGTCCAGCAGATAATCCATGCTTGCTGAGAAAGCACTGATTACTATAAACAGTACACAGAAATGAAAGTTAAAGGTTTATTACCAACTGTTTGAAGCTTCAGTTAGTATTTCTGTGACATGCTTGTTTTAGATAGGTAATGGAATGCCCTACCAATTCAGTGAAGAGTAGGGGGATACACCCCTCAAAACAACTACCAAGAAAGGAAAAGAAAGACAAGGCAGAAAATAACAGTTTTAAAATGTCAGTGATTCTTTTACACTCTTACCATTGACAGGATCAGTCTCTCCCCGCTCTTGAATCTAGGCACACCTCAATGATTTGGAATGAATAAAATATAGTGTACAGTACCTTTGACAGCCAAGGATGGGTCAGATGAGGTCATGTGGCTTTGAATTGCTCACTCTTAGTCTAAGGAGAAGTCCTTCACCAAGGGAGAAGTGAGACATAGACCCTACAAGGCTGTTCTGTCGAGGATGGATGGGGGCCACAGCACTCCCAGTCGGCTCAGGGGCAGATGGCAGATGCATGATTGAGCAATCATGGATGGCTACCCAGGCAAGGCTTTCGAGGCCATAGCCTGGGGAGACATTCAAATGCAACCACATGAGAGACTTCATGTGACAGCTACTTAGTCCAGTCTTCCCCAAATTCCTGACCCTCAAAACTGTGAGGAAAGTAACAGGATTGTAGTTTAAATTGTGGGATAAATTTTACACAACCCGATCAACTGGAACAATCACTGGTCTCGAGCATTTTAAGGAAAAAGTAGAAGCAAAGGTTCCAAGTGTCATCATTGCTAGTGAGGGCTGTGGCATTTTGTCATTTCCTCCATTTGGGGTAAGCTGTGATAACTTCAGTAATGATAGTGATTTGCACTTCCACAGCTGAGGTAACTTGTTTCTCTAGATTTTTTTTCTTCCCTAATCTACCAATCCATACTAATGGCTGGCTAGAAAAGATATTTATTGATCATCTAATATTCTTTAATAGAGCACTCACTGGTCACCTCTAGCAATGGCCAGCTGGGGACTGAAAGGGGAAACTTTCCAATCTCCTTCCTACCCTATTCCTACTCTGCCATGTAACTCTGCCCTCGCCTCAGGGCCCCTGCCTTGCTGCTGTCTGTCTCCATGGTGTTAATAAACCTATAAAGAAAACAATACATCTCAGTGTCCCCCTTGAGCCCTAAGCCTGAAACCTTTCAGCTTTTGTGCTGTGAGACTGTCTGAGAGTGTACCTCCCTTGCCAGAATTGGATCTTCCATCATCTCTACTCCCATCTTCTCCAAGGAGCATGACCTGCAGCTCAGCACCAGGCCCAGTTCTCAGCAAACCAGTGAGGGTCCGGTGTTTTGGAGACTCACTCTTGATCCCAGTGGTCTTCCATATGAGGAGTTATTGTCCAGAACCAGGAAGGAAACATTTGTGTTTTGCTCAAAGTTACTGGTGGATGTTGAATTATTTTGCTCCTCTCTGACATCCTAGAACAAGATACTTGTTTTCCCAAGATTCTTTGCTGCTGACTAATGGAAGATAAATCATGGAGGAGTAAACGTTCTGTGATTGGCCATGTGGGTTCAAAGGTCCATTTCTCCTCTTCCCTTTTGGATTTTGTTAGAGTTCCCTTCCATTGGAGTTCCCATAGAGGCAGGAAGAGTGTGTAAGTTGTAATGGTTTTCTGGACAGATGAGTAGAGTTTTTTTTTCACATCTTGCTTCCATTATGGTGACTTGCACCTCTCTGCCTCATATTTAAAGCAAATTGGATGCATAATCTGGGGGAAATTTCATGGGCCTATGACAGATAACTTCAGTAATCCAGTGGTTGTTGGAAGGGAGCTTCCCTCCCTCCTCTCTCCTTCCTTTCCTTCTTCCCTTCATTATTCTTTCTTTCTTTCTTTCTTTCTTTCTTTCTTTCTTTCTTTCTTTCTTTCTTTCTTCCTTCCTTCCTTCCTTCCTTCCTTCCTTCCTTCCTTCCTTTCTTTCTTACTTTGATTCATTCTTTCTTTCTCACAGTGATCCACCTGGCTCTGCCTCCCAAATGCTGGGATTAAAGGCAAGTGCCACCACTGCCTGGATCAACATAGTTTTCTTAACAATTGCTTAATCTTTACTATATCCTCAAAATGATTTGATTAGAGTTCCCTTCTTTTCATTCATTCATTTCTTTTCTTGTTGTTTCCTAAAGACACATCCCTACTTTGTAACCCAAGCTGGCCTGTAACTCACTGAAATCCTCCTGCCTCAGCCTCTGCTGTGCTGGGACTATAGGTATGAGCCACCATGTAGCTGGAGTTTTCTTCAGTCCTGCCTGGGCCCGCAGCTACTCAGATCCAAATAAACACACAGAGGCTTATATTAATTAAAACTGTATTGCCTAATGGCTCAGGCTTCTTGCTAGCTAGATCTTACATCTTAAATTAACCCATAATTCTTATTTATG
The DNA here is from genome assembly GCF_949786415.1 of Peromyscus eremicus. Lineage (NCBI taxonomy): Eukaryota > Metazoa > Chordata > Mammalia > Rodentia > Cricetidae > Peromyscus > Peromyscus eremicus. The sequence continues at coordinate 77,954,871 of NC_081417.1, read as the reverse complement.
TTTAGCCATGTGGCTTGATACATTTTCCCAGTTCTGCCTTCACATCTTGCTTCCTCTGTGTCTGGCTGGCAACTCCTGCCTCAGCCTTCCTGTTCCCAGAATTCTCCTCTCTGCTTGTCCCACCTATACTTCCTGCCTGGCTACTGGCCAATCAGCATTTTATTTATTAACCAATCAGAGCAACACATTCACAGCATACAGAACGATATCCACAGCACTACCACACTCAAGTTAGCCCCCCTCCCCAGGTGGTTTATCTATGTGCACACAAAGAGACCAGAAGAGGACATCAAGTGTCCTGTTCTGTCACTCTTGACCTTATCCCCTTGGGCCAGGGTCTCTCACTGAACCTGGAGCTAGGCAGATGGGTAGCAAGTCCTAGGATCCTAGGATCCTCCTATCTTTTCTCCTAAGTGCTGGGGTTACACAGCCATGTGCAGCATTTGGTATAGGTACTTGGGGGTTAACCTCAGGTTCTCAGGCTTATGCAAAAAGCACTAACCTGCTGACCCATCTCCTTAGCCCCCCTGCTTTCATTTAAGCCCCTTAAATCCTTTTGTAATTCGGAAGACTTAAGTAATAAATGAATGCATAAAGGAACATTTTTAATTTAAGCCAAAGGCTAAATCACTAAGATTAAAATAATACAGAACTTCAAAACTAATTGTCAGGGTTTTCAGCACTTAATACTTTTCATATATTATTAAGTTAGTTGTCCACTCAGCATCCTGGATAAACAGTGAAGTATTTATTTCTGGGCCAAAAAGAAATGAATTATAATGTGTAGATTTAATAATTCAATGTTTATTCTCCACCCTTGTCATGAAGCAGCTCATGGCTCTTCACAGAGCTCTCATTCACTTTGAAATGGTGTCCCTAAGGAAGGAAGGAAGTGTTTCTATCTCTAGACAATGGGCAGCCAGGATGGTCCAGATGGACACACAGGCCCTCTTGTCCATACATTTTCCAGACCAGCTCTGCCTACCTCCAAGTCCTCTGTTCTTTCTCTGTGTCATACTGCCTCAGTGTTTGCCAGACAGTCCTGACCTAGTAACGGGGATGGCGTCTCTTACACAGTGACAGAGTGTACAGTGATAATTGCATTGAACTGGAAACATTTTTGAGTGAAAACAGTTTGTGTGTGAAACTGTTTTCACCTGAATTATCAAATGTGCTTAAATGTTCATAAAACTTCAAGACTTAGGGAAATTCCCAGATAGCTTCTATAGCTGTCTGGAACAATTTCCTTTTATCCAGATTCTCTCAAGTGTGTGAAAGGCAGAGTTAGTTCTTTAGGCATGTCTGTTCTCTCTCTCTCTATATATATATATGCACATATAAACACATATGTATATGTATGTATACATACACAGACACATAGAAATGTACACACACACACACACACATACACACATGGGGAGAGTAACTTCTATGTTATAAATATTTAACCTGGTATGCCTAAGCAACAGATCTGACATGAAAACTGATAAAACTGTTGTAACTCTGTGTAAATTGTTAAAAAAATCAATGTACTAAATTCATGTATCATCAGAATACACATAAAAAGCAGAGTTACATACGCTGTTCCAGTCTTATCTACATTGTCTATAAAACAGTAGTGTGAAAGCATTGAAATAATCATTTCAGCATTTTCCCAGTAAGCATTAACTGAATGCATGAGTGCTAGGTCTGTACTCCGGCTACAGTTTTACCATTGTCCATCTACATGCATTTTGTTGCATAGATAACAGTGCATTCTCTTCACTAAAAACAGAATGTTACAGATTGGAGATAACCTTCTGTGACTACTCTGGCTATCCTATCCCCCCAATACCTACAAAAGTTGAACAAGAATTTCAAGCCTTTTTCTAGATAGAAAGAATAATCAAAGCAATACAGCAAACATACAACAACTCTACATGTTCTGGCCATAGGGTTTAATGTAGATGTCAGAGATTTACATATCCATTAAATCATATGAAGAGCTGGGTGGTGGTGGCGCACGCCTTTAATCCCAGCACTCGGGAGGCAGAGCCAGGTGGATCTCTGTGAGTTCGAGGCCAGCCTGGGCTACCGAGTGAGTTCCAGGAAAAGGCGCAAAGCTACAAAGAGAAACCCTGTCTCGAAAAACCAAAAAAAAAAAAAAAAAAAAAAGAAGAAGAATTGGGGGTGGGGGAGATGAAGGGCAAATGGCAAGCAATCTCTAAGTGGTTTTATCAGCTAGCATATGTAGTTGTATACAATTGAGATGGATCCTGACTGGTTGAAACAGATTTTACTAAGGTAGCTTAGAATGTTGAAGTCGTGGGAGGTTCTTCTGGGTATTGTTCTTGAACTGGAGGCTGTGCAACTCTAACCTATGCAGGTCTGGGATGTCCATCTATGTCAAAGCAATGGTCTGTCTCTCCGCCTCAGACATGTTACTGGCTAATGCCAGCATGTGAAAATGTGCGCCCTAGACGCCTGTAACATTGTGGGGGAGTCAACTGGACTCATGGTGCCTTTGCCCATGCAAAGCTAGCAAGATCATTTCTCACTATCCCTCATTCATCTATTCTACCAAGTCTTTTCAGCAGAGACTGGAAAAATGACACAGTGAAGTCCGTGAGTCATGGTGAATACAGGGACCGAGGGGGGAAGTTCTGGAACTTTCAGTGTACTATACAATTAGTTTTTCTTGCCTAGCTTACAGTCATCACTGATGGCATTGAGTAATTAGTGGAGACGTGTGCATCATCATCTTAAGGAGCTCTCTAGTCTTTGCTTCCCAGGTCCTGCTGAACTATTCTTGTTTCTTTCTTTCTCCTGTTTAAACCACACTGAGACATCATATCACCCAGTCTTCAGCAGCATATGCCTCAGCAACAGAATAAGAACAGGATCCATAACACCACCATTAGGGTGGGCATTGACAAAATGCTTGACAATGCAATAATACCCAAGACGTTTGTAGACTCATGGGAGCTGTGCTTTGGGGTTTTCTTGATTGCCTATGATATATAAATAAGGCAATTATTTATCTCACTTGCCCTGGGAGTTCCCCCATTTATATATTGTTGTTCCAACATAATTTATCAAGTGTCCCAATTGAAGGATAAATTACTTAATCACCCTGTTCATGAAAACCTCCCCCTTCTCATTATCTCATTCTATCTCTAAATTCCCAATTAGTTTAACCTTTATCCTCTAGTATTTGGGGTAGATGTCTTCAGATTTTTTTGTTAGTTGCCCCATGGCTTTTGATATAATGCTTTGGGTTTTCTGCTGCCTCTCCAACACACCCTAATCTTGGATGGTGGCTGTGGTTACTGTTTCTTCTAGGATAGTTAGCAGGTGAGCCCTTTAGGGGTTAGAATTTCTGATGGCCCATACCCAATTAACAACCTTGGCACATTGTGGAAATTGGTAATGACTAGGTATTGTGTGGATCGTTTGGATCCAGAGCTTGATTTCATTCTGGTTATATTACCCTCTATGCATTCCATTAAAGGGATTTTAGTGAAGAAGGAAGATATTATCTTAGAATGGATATTTGTACCACACAAACAGAGTAAAAAATTAGACATGTGGAAAATGTTTCTGAGTTGATTCTAAAAGGAAAATTAAGACTTTGTCAATTGACAGAAATGGACCCAACAAAAATTGTAGTACCTTTTACTAATGCTGAAATTTCCTCTTTGTGGGCAGAAAATGAACATTGTCAAAGAGCTTGCAGTAGTTTTTTTGGGAGAGATTAACAACAGATATCCCAAAAGCAAGAGATTTCAATTCATAAAAAGAACCAGTTGGGTCCTTCCTCACACTGTATGGGGAACACCAATATCTGGAGCCCCTACATTCTATACTGATGCAAATAAATCAGGAAAGGCAGGTTACAAATCAGGAAATTTAATAAAGTGACTCAAAGCCCTTGTGATTCTGTCCAAAAGTCAGAATTATATGCTATTTTCATGGTATTGATGGACTTTACAGAAACTTTCAATATAGTTACTGACTCTCAATATGTAGAAAGAGTTGTTTTGCACACTGAAACCACTGAACTTATTCCTGATGAATCAGAATTAACTTTGTTATTTATACAATTACAGGAAATAGTCAGGAATAGAAATTATCCCATATATATATATTACATATCAGCTCCCATATGGGTCCACCAGGCCCTCTAGCACAAGGTAATGATGAAATTGATCAGTTATTAGTAGGAAATGTGAGGGAGGCCTCAGAATTTCATTAAAAATGTCAATAACTAAAGTTTGAAAAAGATTTTTTCCATCACTTGGCAATGAGCCAAGGAAATTATAGATACATATTCAGGATTTCAATGGACAAATGTTTTGAGTTCCAAAAAGGCTGATTTTGTAATTATACATCTATTAGAAGTCATGGCCATCATGGGATACCTGTACAAATTAAGACTGACAATGCTCCAGCATATGTATCTAGAAAAATGAAACAGTTTTTTTTTACATGTTACAATATAAAACATATTACAAGTATACCACACAATCCTATAGGACAAGTAGTTATCAAAAGATTTAATCACGCTGGGCGGTGGTGGCGCACGCCTTTAATCCCAGCACTCAGGAGGCAGAGCCAGGCGGATCTCTGTGAGTTCGAGGCCAGCCTGGTCTCCAAAGTGAGTTCCAGGAAAGGCGCAAAGCTACACAGAGAAACCCTGTCTCGAAAAACCAAAAAAAAAAAAAAAAAAGATTTAATCACACTTTAAAAGAACAGAAAGGGGTAATAAAGACACCCAGAGGCAGATTACCTAATGCCTTATTAACCTTAAAAATTTTAAATGCTAATGAGAAAGGAACAACAGCTTCAGAGAGACATTGGAGAATAGAAAAAAAACTACTGAATTAAATCAGTCTGGTACTTTAAAGATGTGTTGATTTCAAAATGGAAAACAGGATATGTATTACATTGGGGAAGAGATTCAAAATTAGTAGATTCGATTTGAATAGGAGAGACCTCTTGATTAGGAAAAGTGATTGTTTATCAACCCGTATGGTGATTCAACATGTCAAAAGAAAATTAGGGTCAGGGCAGGGTTCTGTTTTTGTCTTTACAGGAGAATAAGAATATCCATCTTAAGGACATTAAGGACCTTTGGATAGACAGACATCTAAGAAAGAAGGGAAAACTACCCTAACAAATTACCAAGAATTGAAACAATTTGACATGATGGTATAAATACTCCTATAGGGTAAAATCTCTTTAACTCTCAAAATACGTGTTGTCCTGACTCAATTAAAAACTAAAGCTGACTTCGGAGTTGAAGTGTGGCTCTCTCCTTCTCTAAACTCAAGTATGTTGTTAAAAAACAATTCAGAGTCTCTTTCTTATATCAGAAGAGCCACTTGGTATGGGACAGAAAAAAAAAAACCCAAGACCTGGGACTGGAGAGATGGCTCAGTGGTTAAGAGGACTGGTTGCTCTTCCAGAGGTCCTGAGTTCAATTCCCAGCAACCACATGGTGGCTCACAATGCCTCTGTAATGAGATATATAGTGCCCTCTTCTGGCCTGCAGGGATACATGCAGGCAGAACACTGTATACAAAACAAACAAACAAACAAATAAATAAATAAATCTTTAAAAAAACCAGCAAACAACAAAACCTAGGGACTATTGTTGTCATAAGTCTCTTTCTCCTCAAATTTAATTTGACTCTTTAAAACTTTTCTTTAGGTGTATTACTATCTTATAATTTAAAATTTCCATTTTGATATTAATAATGTTTAAGTTTTCTACAGTGAACAATAAATTTTCCTAGCAGTGATCTCTGAAGTCTCCAAAAGAATGATGGGGCCCACAACAGCGACACTGCCTAGATCACTATAATGCCATTAAGCTGATAAACACCACCCAAAGATCCGTTTTGCACTACAAACTGCTCAAGACAATTCTAAGGTAGCTACCTAAGACATTCACCCTCTTGCACCTCTCCAGCTAGAACTTCAGATAAGCTTTACCCATTACTCAGAGGCTGGCTACAAATGTTTCAGCTAGTTCTCCTAAGATTTAACTATTGTTTTAGTCCTCATAAGGTCCCATAGAGACACCATCACCCCCCAGACAGCAGGAAGTAATCCTAAGAATATGACAATCACTTTCCCAATAGTTGAGGTGGGTGGGTTTTGGATTTTTCTCAGTGTTATGGATAATTGTCATCTGTAGAGGGTTGGTAATAAGTTGTTAGGGTTGGGGGTGGAATAATAGAGATTAGGCTCAGGGATCTCATTTGAAATAGGAAAAAAGGAGATAGATATGATAGGATTAAAAGGTAGATTATTAAATCTACTTGTAAACTAAAAAAGCAACTACCAGTTTTAAATAATTTACATTGGTATGGATTTTTGTATATTGATACAAATTCAAAATTACTTTTGTTATATTGTATATATGTTCTTACTTCTGTTTAAGATATTGATACAAATGTAAAGTTATTTTTGTTATACTGTATATATATTTCTACGTCTGTTTAGGGTATTTTTGAATATTGATACAAATGTAAAGTTAATTTTTTATATTGTATATATGTTTCTACCTCTGTTTAGGGTATTTTTGTATACTGATGCAAATTAAGGCTATTTTGTCATGCTGCATTATACATTTCTATCTCTGGTTAAGATATTTTTGTATATTGTCACAATTTCAAGATTATTGTCTTCATATTGTACATCTGTTTCTATTTTTGCATAAGGCATTACCTCTATAGCTTGTTTATTTTTATAATGTGAAGCTTTAGCCCTTAAACTACATAAGTTAATAAGAATTACATGTTAATAGTCACCCATGTTTGTCAAACTTATAGTCATGTTAGTTAGGTTTTCTAGATGTGCAGAGATATACTCCAAATAGATAGGTAATCTTCAAATACTTCAAAGACCTACAGAATATGGCATTTAAAATATTTTAATAACCTAGAATTCTTTTGACATGAGACACGTCTGCTCCTGGCAGCACTGATCTACTCCTGAAGATGATGGGCACTGAAGACACTCCATATGGAGTTTGTTTTCTTCTTGGCAAAACTAGCCTATTGGGCAAGACACTGCCCTTGCCTCAACTGCTGACAATAAGTATGCTGTCCAATCTGAACAAGCAGGACACAAAGAAAAGCAACTGCTGAGCTTTGCCAAGACAGGGTAAGACAGTCCCTTAAATTCTCCTGCTTCTGAAAAAAAGTCTGTCAGATATTCTAGGCCTGTAAGCCAAAGTTGGATGTCCCAACTTTACAGAGAAAGCTTGGGTGATTGTCCAGGCAGCCAGCTGTTTTTGTCATTCCTAGCATTTTTTTTGGAAGTCACTTGCTTGCACTTCATGCTTACTCAGGCAATATTATTTTTCTTCTCAGGTCTTTGATGGGGTTGAAGACTAGATATTTACAGTTACAATCCTCCCAAATCTTCACTAAGGACATATTAGGTACAAAACTCAGATTCTTCAGGAAGAATAGCTATTGGAGTAATCTCTATAAAAATTGCCTATTACCTGTGGATGGTCTGGACATCTGGGATGTATTTCTTTTCTTTCTTTTTTTTTCTGAGACAGGGTTTCTCTGTGTAGTTTTGCGCCTTTCCTGGAACTTGGAACTCCCTCTGTAGTCCAGGCTGGCCTCGAACTCACAGAGATCCACCTGCCTCTGCCTTCCGAGTGCTGGGATTAAAGGCGTGTGCCACCACTGCTCAGTGTATTTCTTTCTTGATAATTGTTCTTATTGTATGTAGTTTCATTCCTTGTTAAGATTATTACCTTTTCTTTCTCTGGACAATATTTGATAATTATTCTTATTGTATATAGTTTTTATTATGTTGGGATTAGAAGCTTCCTATTTATTTTAGACAAAAAGGAGGAAATATTTGTGGGAATTCTGCCATTTGGTCTCATGACCAATGGATTGGAGCGGGTTGGCCCAATGGGTGTGGTCTTCTCTGAAGATACATGCCCCTTTAAGAATCCATGGGGGAGGGTCCCGCTGCCCCTTGGACTGTGGAAGGCTTCCTGATGCCATGGCTCAGTGACCTTGTCCAGACCTTCCCCATCTCTCCCTGGTGGATGAAGAGGCAGAGGCACAGCTTTGTTCTGTATTTGTGAGTGCGTTGTATTCATTTCATCCTTAATAAATCTGCCCTTATCCAAGACTTTTGTAGCCTGCCTCGATAGCTAGGGGGAAACTCAGGATGTAATGCTGAAGAGATGAGGAACGACAGAAAACTGTTCCTGTGTGTGGCACTCTCCCTAATAGTAATGGCTGGAGATACAGCCATTTGAATTGAAACGGTTCCTGCCACTGTGAAACAAATGGTGTGTGTGTTCTTATTTATAATCCTTAGTACATACAAAACTGTGTCGTATTTTACACTAAAAATATAAACATTGCAAGATGAAAGTGATGGTGTGAGTTCTCCTTTGCTTTAAGGAGTAGTGTCCAGAATGTTCTAGAATGGCTCCCCCAACTCTTTATTAGAGGGCTTTAGTAACAAGTCCCTCTACCTTTCCTCATTTACACACAGAAATAAACTCTGAGAGATACATTCTCCTAGCTTCTTTACAGAGCAACCACAATCAAGGTATTCTTTGGAGAACCCAAGAAAATTTGGGGGCTTATGAGTCCCTGGAATCAATGACCAGATCTCTGTTCAGCCGATATTTCCTTTGTATATTTTAAACATAGATTATATTGTCTAGTCTAGATAGAAAACAGTCCTTGTGGATGACAATATTGTATTAATATTAATAGTTCTGACTAACTTGACCCAACAGTGTATTCCCATGACATTTCCTATCTTGTCTAAGGCAGTCAGCATAATGTGAAAAGATGAGTTTTCAAGTTGGACTGACCTGGGTTTGCATCTTTAATTCCCTACTTGATGAGCTCTGAGTCTCTAGATAATTTTTTTTAAGCCTCTACCCCTATGACTCTGCTTCTTTTAAATAATCACAGCTTTTCATTGGTCATTGGAAATACTTGAATGTGGTGATATATTGTGTACCCTAATAAAATTTGCCTGAAGATCAGAGAACAGAACAAGCCACTAGATTAAACACAGAGGTCAGGCAGTGATGGCACACACTTTTAATCCTAGCACTTGGGAGGCAGAGATCCATCTGGATCTCTGTGAGTTCAAAGCCACCGTGAACTACATGAGATTGATTTAGTCTAGGAGAGAAACAGAGCCAGACAGTGGTGGCACACACCTTTAATCCCAGCACTAAGAAGGAAGTGATGGCTGGGTGGAGAAAGGTATATAAGGCGTGAGGAGACAGGAACTTTTCAGGCTGAGGAGTCCTAGAGGTGAGATATGGCAGTGGCTTGTTCCTTTGTCTCTCTGATCTTCAGGCAAATTTTGTTAGGGTACACAATATACAATCATCACACTTAAGGTTTTTTTTTTTTTTTTTTTTTTTTCCTCCCTGTGATGCCTGATCTATAAAAAGTCCTCAGATTGATAGGCAAATGGGTGGCTCCAGTGACTGGGAACACAGACATTGACAAGTGACTTAGCTTTCAGTGGACTTTCTATGAACACAGGGGCATACTCAGTCCAGAGGGTGTCAGCCTTAGTTCCCAGAGCCAGGTGGAGAACGGGGACCAGCAGGCAGAGCAGTCCATTGGTCCTTTTGTCTTGGTTTCTGCTGCATGCTCCTGCCATCCTATGGGTGGCCTTGCTCAGCCATGGGTGTCTGTCTGTCTGCTGTTGAGAAATACTCTTGAGGGGTTGGGTTCCTGTCAGTGCTGTGGGAATTCTTGGCTGGGCCTGGCCAGAGTTCTTCAGGACACATAGGTGGCTTCAGGACTCCAGGGTGGCTCCGTTTACAGGGCTTCCGGTCTCTCCATTTCCTTTCAAATGTGGGCTGATCTTGAGACTGTGGCACCTACCAAAGATGAAGTGTCTCCCATCCCATCTCATGTGTTACTCTTTCATATCATTCTTACCTTTTTCTCCTGCCTTCTCTTGCTCAGGGCAGATGTCTCAGCCCCTGATCTTCAGGAACAGAGGCTGTGCACTCTCTCTTTCCTATTTGGAGATTCTGGGTGTTTACACAGGCCAGTGAGCTCCTCTCTGTGAGACTTCAGTGTGGAGGAACCTTTCTCCCATGTGGGAAGGGACCAGTGGAATTGGCTCTATACCACTCCCATGAATTCTCATAGAACACAGTTCAGTTCCGTGGGGACTTTCTTTCTAGGTCTCCCCTAAAGCCAAGACGTCTTTAAAATGAAGACAAGAGAAAGCAAAACAATGCAAATCAAATCCCTCTGCCTCATTAGTCTCCATCACAGGAATTGCAGTATTGCGTATATTCTAAACCAAAGATGACAGTGAATACATTATTTTATGTTCCGGTATGGAAAATATAGAAATAGGAAACCAACCAGCCAATCAAGTAAAAACAGACAGATCAGCAACAGCAACAACAACAACAACAACAACACACACACACACACACACACACACACACAAATCAAAACAAACACCCTCCCCCAGCAAAAAAAAAAACAAAAAAAAAAACAAAACAAAAAAAAAAACTCAAACAAACAACAACCCAGACCTTTTCCAGTTAAGCTGCAAAGTTTCATTTATCAACTCTCCCAATTTCCAGGAAGTTAAAAACTGAAAACAATACAGAATCCAAACCAGAAAAATCAAACCTGAGTTTTGGAGCTGATGACTTTCCCATCAGTAGGATTTAAAGAGCCGCTTTCAGTTAGTGGTCAGGAGAGTAACCAGACCTGGTGCCTCCTGCAGATCCCGAGGGGGGTGAAAAGTTCTGCTCTAAGGAGGCGGGAGGGCGGAGAATGAGGGGCTCTACTGGGTCTGCATTAAATCCAAGCATGCTAAATTCATGAGTGAAAAAGTCACTGCTTGAAGTCTTTGTTTCAGTCTTGGAATATATACATATATTTCTCCCTTCTTCCATCTGGATTTTGTTAAAAAAAAAAAAAAAATCTCAGGTCAGGCCAGCTCTGGGGAGAAAAAAAGCCAGCTCTACAGTGCGGCTACCTTCTCCAGGATGACATCATGTCTCCGCTGTTTTTCTTTCTAAAGCTGAGTTTCAGATGCTGAAGTCACACCCTCCTCCCTCCGCTCTGCTTTCCGCTCTCACAAGCCCAACCTGATGGAGTTTCATTGTTTTTATGACTGAACCGCAGTGCCAGACACAGAATTACTAACCTGGCACGGGGAAAACAGCTCAGGATGAGAATTCAAACCTATAATTCTGAACTCTGAAGAGATTTGGGCCTATTTCTTTACCAGCTGCGGCCTACAACTTACTGTTAACTTTCTGCCAGTCTCCTGTGTATAAGAGGTTATATTTTATAAAATGACTGAGTCTGTTCAAAAGAATCCCTTAATTTTTAAGGCATATACATACAAGCATGACAAGTTAGAAAATCATTTGCATGAATTTACCTACTGAAATCATGAAATAATCAGTGGAATAATTTTAAAAGTTCAAAGATGGTGGAGATGTTCACCAGGAATGGAATAATGCTTGCTCTTTTTTACTAGAGATGATAGATCATTTTGGCTATAAATAATTATTTTCAAATCTTATTGCAAGACCAATCACATTGTTATTAAGACTTAGCTTGAAAGTTTTAAGAGTTGGGGTTGGGGAAATGGTTTACTCAGGTCTGGATTCTCTGATCCCCATGTCAAACGCTGGGCACGGCAGCCCCCCTTATAATCCCAGTGCTGGAGAGGTGGGGACTGAGTGATTGCTGGGGCTAATGGCCAACCAGTCCAACTGAATTGATGAGTTCTAATAAGAGGTCCGTGGCCTCCACATGCCTGCACACGCATGTACACACTCATGCAGACACACACGAATATGTACATACATATACCACACATAAATTTAGAGAATTTATAGTGAATCTATAATTGAAATGTAGCTCAACTTATCATTACTATTATCTAAATAATCACAGGTCCTGCACTTTTTTTTTCCAAGTTAGTTTTCAGTGGGAAAAAAAAAATAATGTCAGTTAGTTTTACACTGTTCCATTTCAATAGAACCATGGCGATGGGATGTGTGAGGCTGTCATCTACCACGCCTCTCACAACCCTAAGACTCCCATGGTAGGAAGCTGTGGAAAAGGGGAAAATTAATAATAGAAAATGACAGACTTGCTGATCTGGGAATTGAAGGGCATGTACAAGAGGGGCTTTCCAGGCACAATGGCCGACAAAAAGCTGCCTCCCTCCAGCTGGGTGAAGGAGAGTCAGAAAAAGCAGAAGATTCTCCTCCCGAAGAAAGGGAGGCAGGGTAGGACACCTGGAAATGCAGAGAAAAGCGGGTGAAACACTGAGGAGAAGCTGAATTGGACTCTGCTTCAGCTCAGGGGAGCAGAAGATGCCTCCTAAAAGCCAGCCAGGTAGCCCTGGTGAGGACAGACCAGCAGATGTTCAACGTGTTAAGAGAAAAAGGCCATCATGAAGTAACTTAGCAGTAGAAACGTGAGCAGAGCAAATCACAAGCCGGCTAGATCAAAGGAGGGAACCATTTCAATGTTTTTAATGTGTTCTGAAGATCTATTTCTATAACTATTTTATAAACTTGGAGACATAAAATTCTATATTTAGTCATGACAAAATGGAGTGAGAACTAAAGATAAATGGATGTTGTCTTCATATGTTTGAGAACAGCTTTCACAAACTAATGCTGGCGTCATACTTAATAGTAAATGCTAAAGGCTTCTTTTCCCAGGCTGAAGAAAATAAGAATGCAGCTTTCACTGCTTTTTTAGTAACCCTGCCCCTCATGTGCACAGATGTAGTCCTGCTACTCAGGAAACTGAGGCAGGAAGAGTATGGGTTCCCTGACATGACGTTTTGTCACGAAGGAGCCCTATAGCGTACAAAGCTCCTTTTGTCTCTTCTTATTAACCGTCCATGCAGTTGTGTGTTATTGGTCATTTATTCTTTCTCACTGCTGTGTGACACTCCATCGCATGACTTTACTCAACTTATTTTTATATTCTGCTCTTGGTAGAAATTTGAGTCGCTTTCAGTTCTGAGGTATGCCTGTGTGCTTCCATTTCTCTTCGTCCAGAGTGAGATTGCTAGGTTACAGGGTAGACGGATGTTTAGATTGATTGGAAAGGAACAAGCATCCTTCCAAAAGGATTTCACCCAAAGAAGTGGTTAATCTTCATTGCAGACTAGACTGGTCAGATTCACTCAGGAGATTGGTAACACCCACCTCTGGGTGTGTCTGGGGACATTTCCAGAAAGGGTAATGTAGACCTGCCAGAGTGTGGGTGCCACCATCCCACAGGCTATGAGCACATAGGAAGTATAATGTGACTAAGAAAACCTTCCAAACACTGCCGTTCCCCTTTCATCTGCTTGGTGGCACAGCATGATGTGAGTAGCTGAGCTCCATCCTGCCTTCCAAGCTGTGGGGGACTGAACCCTTTTAAACGGTGATCAGAAGAAGTCTTTCCTTCCTTCCGTCGTTTCTGTGAGACATTTTGTCACAGCAGTAAGAAAGTAACTAATACACCGTCTTTTATTCCTACCAACACCATGTGAACCCAGCTGCTACCATATCCATCCTTTCTTTTGACTTTAGTCATTCTTTGGGTGTGAATTTATATCTCACTGTTGTTTTAATTTCACTTCCTGGTGTATGTTGGCCACACATGTGCACAGAACCACACTCAGACATGCACATATACTCACACTTAAAAAATAAATTCTCTTTTAAAAAAATGAGTTGCACTGGAAACTTTGTGAAAAAATCAAGACCTTGTCTTGAGTCTATTTCCGTACTCTATGCTGTTCATTGATGTTTCTGTCTTTTTTTTTTTTTTAACAATACTATACTACATTGCCATATTTCGATTTGGTAGTCAGTATTATAACTTGTTGTGGGATATCTGTATACTGTGTGAAGATGTATTGCTGTGATTGGTGTAATAAAAAGCTGAATGACCAATAGCTAGGCAGGAGGTAGAAGTGGGACTTCCAGGCAGAGAGAGAACTCTGGGAAGAAGAAAAGGGAGTCACCAGAGAGACAGGAAGAGGAAACAGGAGGTGTAAGATGGAAGAGAGGTAATGCCATGTGATAGAACATAGATTAATATGAATGGGTTAATTTAAGTTATAAGAGCTAGTTGGAAACAAGCCTAAGCTAAAGGCCAAGCTTTCATAATTAGTAAGTTTCCATGCTGTTATTTGCAGTCTGGTGGTCTGGACGAGAAAGTACTATTACAGCTCCTCTCCAGGGTTGGGTTTCTTCAAGTGTTTCTCAGTTATGTTAGCCCACTGACCAGTTTGTACGTATCTCCTAATCAAACCTGCTGAGGGTTTTCACTGTGGCTATGCTGACCTACTGGAGTAATACGGGGAGGACCGAGGAGCTAATAACATAGAACCTTCTAATACATAAATGTGGTAATGTCTCCATCTGTTTAGATCATTGACTTTATTCCATAATATATTATAATTTGTGTGTGCGTGTGTGTGTGTGTGTGTGTGTGTGTGTGTGTGTGTGTGTGTGCAGGTGGTATGTGTGTGTTGTACTCACCTGTGCATGTATGTGGAAGCCAAACGTCGGCATCCCAGGTGTACATCTGTGGAGGCTCCAGGTTGATGTTGGGTGACTTCAACAATTGCTTTCCACCTTATCTTCTGAGACAGGTTCTCGAGCTGAAGCCAAGGTTGTGGCCAGCCCAGCTGGCCAGTGAACTCTAGGTATCCACACATTTCCACTCTTTAGCCCTGAACTTACAGGTGTACACCATTGTGCTTGCTGGGAATCTGAACTCAGAACACCATGCTAGTACAGCAGGAATTTCACCCGGTGAGCCATGATCCCAGCCCCGCCATATTTTACAGTTTTTGTTTAAGTGATCTTATGTAGTTTTTAACCCAGGTTTTACAAGTTTTGATGCTCTTATGAATTATGTTTTTAAGATACATTTCTTAGTCATTGCTGTTAGTGTTTAGAAATGATTCTGATTTTTTTTTTTTTTTTTGTCTTTTGTTCTTATACTCAACAGTTTTAGCAAAAATTCGTATGTTACTGCCATTTGTTCATACCTTTTTTGGGGGGTGGAGGAAGGAAGATTTCCATACTCAGAACCATGTCTAAAGAGTATATCTTCTGCCTTACCAATGTTTAGAAGCTTCCCCCTTGCTTTATTTAATTAGTTAGGACTACCAGCCCCAATGGCCAGTAGAAACAGCAATGGTGAGGACTGGCTTGCTTACAGGGTTTAGTCTGTTGAGTGGTAGTGTTGTGTGGCAGACATTCTTGTCAGGTCAAGGACGTTGCTGCCATGTCTAATACTCCAAGAATTTTTTTTTTAATTAATGAAAGAGTATTTTATGAAATCATTATTTTCTGTGTCTAATGATAAGATTTATTTTTCCAGTTCTTTAAATGTGGTAAATTTAAATAGATTCTAAAACGTTAAACCAACTTCTCATTTCTTGGTCGTGATATATTAGCTTTTACATGTCGTTCTGGGTTCAATTTAGAACATTTTTCTTAGAAGTTTTACGTCTGTGTT
The DNA here is from genome assembly GCF_949786415.1 of Peromyscus eremicus. Taxonomy (NCBI): domain Eukaryota; kingdom Metazoa; phylum Chordata; class Mammalia; order Rodentia; family Cricetidae; genus Peromyscus; species Peromyscus eremicus. Next base: position 77,939,338 of record NC_081417.1, on the reverse strand, counting down.
GGTGATGGATGTTAGCCTATGACTTTTCTCTCGATGACTTTGTCATATTTTGATGTCAGTGTTATGTTTGAATACAAGAGTGAGTAGAAGTATTCTCCTTTGTTCTGTTTTCTGAAAGAATTTGTGCAGGGCTGGTCTTACTTCTCTTTTGCCTCTCCCTGCCTTTCCCCTCCCCTTCTTTCTCGGACAGGATCTCTCTATGGTGTGCCACAGGCTGGTCTCAAACTCTTTTATTTTAATTAATTTAATTAATTGATTAATTTTACATCCTGACGGTACTTCCCCCCACTCCTGTTACTCCCTCCCCTACCCCACCCCTGTCTCCCTTGATCCTCCTGCTTCAGCGTTTTGGATGCTGGAATAACAGGCATGCATAATCATGCTTGACTATGTCATTTTTTGTTAAATGTTTAGTAGAGATTTTTTTTTCATCTTTTTTGGTGATTGTTAATTACAGATATTATCTTAACATTCTTTTCTGCTCCACTTTTAAAGCTATTTTTTCCTCTGTGTTTGAATTTCTGTTTCTGCTAATCTGTCTTTGAATTCCTTGGCTATCTGAGTAAGCCAACCACTGAATATCTAAAATGTAATTGAGGGGCTGGAGAGATGGCTCAGTGGTTAAGTGCCCTGGCTGCTCTTCCTGAGGACCAGGGTTTGATTCCTAGCACCCACATGGCTCACAACTGTCCATTATTCCAGAGTCAGGAGATCCAACACCCTCTTCTGGCCTTTGCAGGTACTGTGCGTGCATGTGGTACACAGATATTACATGAAGACAAAACACTCATGCACATGAAATAAAAATAAAGTGTAAAAAAAATATAGAGTGTTTTAGTATTTACTTTTAGTTGATTATATACATTTGTCTTGTAGTAAGTTGTTTTAAAATATATATACTTCTGGGGAATGGCTAAACTAAGCTAATTAATATTCATGTCAGTTAAAATATTTTGGAACTCTGTTCTATCAAGGTTAGTGGTGGTTCCATCCTTCTGTGAAAATTCCCCATCTGTCGCCTGTGGGGTCTCTTGCTCTAGTTTTACAAAAACATTGCTCATGGCAGTTTTGCAGTGTTTTGGTTTTCTGTAGCTTCCCTCCGATTGGTGTTTTTCTTTGAACAATAGTCGAGTTTTCCATTTTCTTTCCAGGAACTGTAAGTTTTTACTCCATTCCAGAGTGACAGACCCTGGAGTCAACTTCACTTCGTCCAGTAGGGATCGTATCCTTTCTTCTTATCAGGCCTCCCGAGTCGGGTGGAGAGCTATTTGATCCAGTAAATTTTACAGGATTTGGGTTGATCTGTAGCTTAAGTTAGTTTAGGTTGCCTTTCTTTCTTTCTTTCTTTCTTTCTTTCTTTCTTTCTTTCTTTCTTTCTTTCTTTTGGGTGGGGGGGGCGGAGCAATCTTATCCTGGAATGTGACAGGCAGGTCACTTCTTCCAGTGGACTTTGGGTTGTATATTCACATTCTGGTCTTTCCAGATGTGTCTGTCAAACTCCAAACAAAGGCCCAGGAAGAACCATCCCTAAGATTCCATTCCACTGGACTAACTCACGTGACTGCTAAGAGCCTAACTGTGCCCTCCTGCCCCATGCCGGTTCTTCCAGCCCAAACCTCAGGGGGACTGCAATCTGTCCTCTCGCTCACACAAGAAGGGCTTGCTCTTCCCGCAGGGCAGGCTTCTCCTTTCTCTTCACCTCTCTCCAGTGAGCTATAAGGTGTGACTCTCCAGTGAGCTATAAGGTGTGACTCTCCAGTGAATTCTCTTTCACAAATTCTGTATGTGAGTCTGAAATAAAACTGCAATAAAACTGTGAGAAAAAAAAATTCATGAAGAATCACAAAGCAACGTTTTAATCAGAGTTTTAGTACAATTTTGCACTGGGCATCTACAAATAGAGGCCAATGCAGTTTAGTAAAATAAGAGCAGAAAGTTAAGAAACAAATACAGAGAAACCCTGTCTCAAAAGAAGAAGAAGAAAAACCAAAAACCAAAAACAAAAAATGGTTTCCTTGAAATTTTGCAAGGCAATTTTTTATTTAATATAAGAGCAGTAAAATGCCCATTTGTGAAGAGGGTAAAAAGCGGCCCCTTTGCTTACCCACAGCTCCAAAACCAGACTGCAAAGCCATTAACTTAAAAAAAAAAAACAAAACAAGAAAATTAATTAGACAATATAGGAGAACAGATTTTGCTTACATCATTATTAAAGTATTCCTAAGCAGAACAGTAAGAAAAGAGAATAAAATAGAATAAGCTTTTCATCTTCAAAATTATTACAAATAACCTTAAATCTAACTCCAAAGTGGGTTAATGTATTTGCAAAATAGATGGCCTACAGGTGTCATCACACTTAATGTATAAAGAGCTGTGAGAATTCAAGTGGAAATGTTTGAAGAGATAATTCACAGTGGGTTATAAATACATAAAATATTTATATTACTAACTATCAAAACTCTGAAATGGTTTGTGGTTGAGGTGGAAGAAAAACCATTAATATTCTAGTAAGCTCTTTTTTAATTGTACATGCCTAAGGAATGCTCATGTTGTTTCGATATGTATTGTGAAATGATTACTACATCCACCATGTTGCATAGTTACCGTGTGCGCGCGTGCGTGTGCGTGCGCGCGCGTGCGTGCGTGCGTGCGTGCGTGCGTGCGTGCGTGCGTGCGTGCGTGCGTGCGTGTGTGTGTGTGTGTGTGTGTGTGTGTGTTAAGAGATTCTATGTAGGATCTCGCACCCTCATTCTCCACTGGCTCATAAGGTTTCTGTTGAGAAATTTGCTAATAATCTGATAAAGATTCTCTGGTATCCTCACCGGCTGCAGCACTCAGGAGAGTGGCCCCTGCACCATGCCTGGGCAACACAGCAGAGCTAACCCTGAAGGTGTAGCTGTGGGAGAACCTACTCTGAGGATGAGAAAGCAGAACTGGCCCTGCCCTTCGCTCATCCATGCAAGGGGTGAACTAGCCAGGGCAATGCTGGAGAGCTCACCCTGGTGGTGAGGACACGGGAGAGCTGGTGGGCTGACTAACCCTGCAAGGACCCAGTCCCAGGGTTGGGAGTTGGCCCACCCCAACATCCACCCCATCTTTCATCTGCTGGAGCATGTGAAGGAGCTGGTCCTGTAGGCCCAAAGCTGCAGGATCTCCATGACACAGGGTAACAATAGGATATCCAAGAGGAGTCCCAGTGAGGGCCCAGCATAGTGTACAGAAACCAGAGGCCTCGAACCAGACCAAGGACTCTTTGTAATGAGCACTTGCAAGTAAAGGGTTTGCTGCCTGACTCACTGGGTCGCCCTGCAGCTTCCTTGATGAGATTTTTCCGTCTTTTTTTCCTCTTAAATTTTATTTTCTTTTATTTTGGTGGGAGGGTTGCAAGGACAGAGGGCGGATATGAAGGGATGGAGAAATGAATGGGATCGAGATACATGATGTGAAAGACACAAAAAATAAATAAAAAGAAAGTTGAAAGAAGATTTTCTAGTATGTAACCTGTTTTCTATTGCTGCCTTAAAATTTTCCTTTTTGACTCTGGCTTTTTTTTTTTTTTTTCCGAGACAGGGTTTCTCTGTGTAGCTTTGCTCCTGGAACTCACTCTGTAGACCAGGCTGGCCTCGAACTCACAGAGATCCACCCTGTCTCTGCCTCCCGTGTGCTGGGATTAAAGGCATGTGCCACCACCACCCAGCTTGACTCTGGCTTCTGATAGTGAAGTTAGAATGTGTCTGGGTGAAGACCTCTTTTAATTTAAGGACTTTTGAACATCGTGGGGTCAAATGTCCATATCTCTTCCAAACTTTGCAAAGTTTTTTGTCTTTATTTTTATTTTTTACAATTTCTCCTTCATCCTCCTCAGAGTCTTGTAATGCATATGTTTCTTAGCTTAATTATCATTCTTTAAAAATGTTATCCTTCTATTAAAAATAGATTTTTTTCATGTTATATATCCTGACAATGGCTTTCTCTCTCTTCTAGTTCTTTCCCATCTTCCCTCCCACCCAGACCCATCCCATTTCCGTCTGTCATTAGAAAACAGGCTTCTGAGGGGTAATAATACCATAGAAGAAAATAAAGACAAAACAAAAGCCGACAATAAGAATAGAAGAAAAAGAACAAAAAGAAGAGAAAGAGCCTAAGAAAAGGCACAAGAAAGAACTATAGATGCAGAGAGCCACTTGTTTGCACACTCATAAGTCCCCTATTTAAAAAACAAAACAAAATAGAAAACCTAAACTGGAAGCCATAATATATAATTAATATATACTATATAATTAATATATGATATACAATATATAATATGTAATAAATAATATATAATAACACTTGTTCACATACTCAGAAGTCCCATATTTAAAAAACAAAATAGAAAACCTAAACTGGAAGCCATAATATATAAATAATATATAATATATAACAGCACTTGTTTGCATACACAGGAATCCCATATTTAAAAAATAAAACAAAACAAAATAAAAAACCTAAACTGGAAGCCATAATATATAACCAAAGGAACTGTAGGGTAAAAGAGAATATATATATAATAAGATAAAATAAAAACAAACAAACAATCCAAAAACCCTGACATGACATTGAGACAAGGAACCTCCAAAGATGCCATTGAGTTCATTTTCTGTTGGCCATCTCCTGCTGGGCATGTGGCCTACCCTTAGAAGTAGTTTGTTTCTCCAGTGAGACTCCTAAACTGTCTTTTGCAAGTGGTTATCAATTGGAGACAGCTTCTGGGTTAGGGATGGGGTGTGTGTCCTCTTCTCCTTTCAGCTCTAGGACCCCATCTCATATACATTATCATTCTTTTTCACGATCTTTTCTCTTGTGCCCTGTCTGGAGAGGAGCAAAAGGCCTGTCTCGAAGCTCATAGATGGTTGTCTTCTGCTCAGTTGGAGCTGACGTTGAAGCTCTCTGTTGTGTTCTTTAGTTGTGTGTCTCCATCCCAGGATCTGTATGTGGCCCATTTTTTCATGGTGTAATGATCTCCATCTCTCTGTTGAATTTCTGGCTTTGTTCATGTTGTATTTTTTAGAGGTCATTGGATCATCTACCTCTTTTTTCTTCATATGTCCCCAATACAGTTATTTTTAATAGATCTTCATTTCTTTGGGGACGTCATTTACTGGAGAAGATTCTGCTCCCGTGACTGTGTTATGTTGCCCTGCTATCCTTGGTTTCTGTACTTTGCATAAATGCCCGTGTGTCTGATAGAGTAGACACGTCTTCCAGACCTCCCAGCCTGGCTCTGGCGTGGACTTCCACCTGTAGGAGGAGGGTCAGGGTTGGCTAGATTGTGGTGACTTTGGTTCCAGGGAGCATCCAGTGGTACAATCTCCAACAATCCAGTCAGCTGAGTGGGCATTTGTGAGGCCTGTGGGGACCTCAGTAGCCAAAGGCTGCAAGGGTCTGATATCCTTCGGATCGTTCTTTCCCACTTGGTGAAGTCTGTCTGGATGAGAACGACCCCTGGACACAGGGTAGGGGTACAGATAAGGATTCCCCACTGGTCCCTGTGTTCCTTATCCTCTGATTTTGTGTTGCACTGTGCTACATTCTAGAACTCTCCTTGAGCTATTCTGGTGGCATGTGATTGTTTTTGTTAGAAAGGTGAATATTGCCACTTTTTATTCCATCATCTTGCTTTTATGTGTTAATTGTAAGATGAATAAAAATTTTGCCAAAGAATGAATTGCCTGAAGTCGTTAACATGAGAGACTTGAGAATCTTGCTTTTGTAGCAATTCAAAGGACTTCACTGGCTAATTTCTTTTTCTAATTTTGATATTTCTTTGTATAAGTTGATTTTGCCGCACTCAATGGGTAGAAACTCTGTAGTAATACATTCCATGGAGCTTGCTGGAGGCTGACCAATGATATCCAGTTTTTTCAGTTTTCTTGACTACTTCTCTGGTGTCTTACTTTATTTTGTATTTTTCTGTCTGGTGGATCCTTCTGAAAATCTGACATCTGTAAAACATCTAGAGTGTAACTGTGGCTGGTGTCCACCATGACATCAGCAAGAACAACCACCCAAGTCCCTAAACTGAGTGATACAGCATTCCCAAACCCTTGCCAAGCCAAATCTCTCCCTATGCTAAGTGAGTATCGTTCCTTCCGTCCCTGGACCATGGTGAAGTACACGGCTGACTGACTGAAGGGAAACAAGAGGTGGAGAAGCCCCAAACTGGTGCAAGGGAAGGCTTCGGATGCTGGCCTATGAGTCAACTCCCGAGGTCCAGACTCCAGCGGGAAAGAGGACTGACCTTCCGACTCTCGCCCCTCAGGGGATATTAGTTTTACCTTCTCTGCTAAGATGATGGCAAGCAGGCTGGGAACTGCCACTAGATTATTTATTCAATGTGACAGCCCTTCCTCCACACCCCTTCCGACCTTCTACTCACCACCTTTCCAAACTCAGCAAGGTCTTGAGTACTTAAAAAAAAATTCTCGTCAAAGAATTAGAACTGGGTGAACAGGAGTTTTAAAAATAATCCCCAGTTACCGTTGTTTATCTGTCTCAAAAGAGAAAACCTGAAATTTCAAGATGGTCATCACCTTGGAAACTCAAAGCGCCCATTGTAGCCTTTAAAACATGAATTATCTCACTGATGCTCAGAACTCCCCCTCTCTCTCTGTCTCTTTGTCTCTCTCTCTGTCTCTGTCTTTCTGTCTCCCTCTCTCTCTCTCTGTCTCTCTCTCTGTCTCTGTCTCTCTCTCTCTCTCTGCAGTTCCAACTGCTTGTGTGGGGGAGAGAAAAATAAATTCTAAATTAAAAAAAGACCTGTTGACTACAGCTCTCTCCTGTTAAAAGACTGACTGTTCAGTGGGGAAATGGATGGTCACAAATCGTCTGCTTTTGGAGCTAAATGATAATAGTGTTTTAATACCCTAAGAAAAAGAAAAGCTCCTGCCTCAGCAAGCGACTGAGAAGCTCCGTTGCTGGAGTTAAGTAGCTAGGCCTGTGGTGCAGTAATTACTCCAAGGAGGCCTAGGGAAAGGAAAGTGCATTCCAGACACCTAATCATTTACAATTGAGTCTAATGAGCTAGTAATTTACAGCTTGGGGGTGGAAGTAAGGAAAGGTCTCTGCCAGGAACTGGGCAGACTCTTTAAAATCCTGGGGTTTAATGAAGGCATTGGAGGGTGGATTCATACAGCTGAACTTGGGTAATTCCATCTGCTCAGTGCTCGGACAAGAAGTAAATGACAGGGCACTTGGGACCTACATCTGGAAACAACATGTTTCAAAGGATTTTATAAATCCTGCAGTAAAAGGAGAAAGAAGAAGAAGGAAAAAAACTGAGGTAGAAAGGCCTAATTATGGGGGGATGGGAAAGTCCCACAAAGGGCCATTGCGGGCTCTTTTTAACTTGAAGAAATAACATTTTCCCATGTCAAGGTCAGACATTGATTATAATTGCTAAAACATGCTTGTCAAGCTCCTATGAAAGCAGCAGGTACTGAATCCTTTCTGGACAGGATTTGGGAGAAGACAACAGAGGAATTCAGTGTGCACTGAATTTGCTCCACAGCCCCTTTTTAGTCTTTTTAGTTTTTAATATACGGGGTTATGTTTACATTCTGTTCACTATTTCTTTTTGGCTATAGCTAGGAGGGGGCAGAAGTATGTTCTAAGCAGATGAAGGAATGGATAGTAGGGACTGGAGTATCCCATCTTTACTCTATTCCAGTGACTGGTGTGTGTGTGTGTGTGTGTGTGTGTACATGTGCATGTGTGTATCAGAATTCATTTCTCCTCACTTTGAAGGAGGGTTCTTTGAATGTTCTTTGTATTTGCTTCCTCAGTTTTCTTTTTGGCAGTGCTGGGGTTTGAACTCAGGGCCTGGTGCGAGCTAGGAGAGCGCCCCACCACTGAGCTACATCCCATCTTCTTCATAGCTTATTTTTGTGTTAGCCTGTCCCATGTCTCCTGATACATGCTCCACAGTTTTCAAATTCTAAGAGTGGTTTTCTAGCTGTCATCACGTTTCTTCATTCTTCCCTTCGCCGGCGTCTCTGCAAGGTGGTGGGAAATGAGTTTAGGTCAAACAGGAGGGTGGGGGCGGGTGTAACATTTCTGGTCTTGGAGAACTAAGTTCAAGCTGGAACTCATTATCATCCCTCCCGTTGCCATATAGTATTTCAGAAGGAAAGATTGCACGTGTTGCTAGCAAGGGCAATTAGATTGGTCCAAAACAAGTGATGTGACTTGTGATCACAGTCTCATTCGCAGATAAAGTGCCGGATAACAGTGTTTGACATTTCTTGTGTGCAATGTGCTTCACATCCATTACATAGATAACAGGGTCTCACTACCAGTCCTGGCTGGCCTGGAAGTCTCTACGCAGACCAGGCTGGCCTTGGATGCAGAGATCCACTTGCCCCTGCCTCCCAAGTGCTTAGATTAAAAGCGTGCACCACCACACCCAGCTCTCTCGGATGATTCTTGCAGTAGCCCAGTGAAACAGCTATGCTTTCGTCTCACTTTTCAGATGAGGAATTCTTGGTTTGTGGAAATACACAGGGCAATGTCAATAGGATAGTAAAGGGAGAATTCAAACTTGGGGAGCCAGACCTCTCGGGCTTAGTTTCTCTAACATGCTAACAGAGTTTCATACAGGTGAGTGTAATATTTTAGGGACTTGGGAAACATTTGTCTGGATGCAGAGTGACAATCCTGGTGACATCCGGGGAACACTCCCCCCCAAACATAAAATTCAATCGATAAAAATCTTTCAGATGATCATTGGAGACATGGGTACAGAAGAAAAAGATTTTTTTGTTTTCTTGTGTATTATTTTCTGCCACAGAGCTTGGAATCTGGCTCAGGGCACAAGTGGAATTGGTTTTCAAGTGGTATATTTTCCTGTTTTCTAGAGAAAAGCCTGTTCTCCACATCTTAACTTTGAACATACCCCTTTGCTGATCAAAAATAACAGAGTTTTTATTGAGTTTCTCAAAATCTAGAGTGTGCTTTTTGAAAGCCTGGACAAAACCTCTGTCCTGGAATAATAACTGTTCTTTGGAAGGCCATGTGTGCTGATCCATAATCAGAAACACGTGATAAGGTACTCCGTTACAGTTTCCACACACATGAACCGGGGACGAGGGAGGGGGGCTTTCAAGTTAAATAAATCCTTACATGTGTGACAAAAACAAGCTCCAAGACACCATGAGTATTGCCAGCACTGGAATCTGAGACCAGAGGGCTAATGAGGATGAAAAAAAATGAAAAACAAATCCTAATATTAAGCTGTAATTTCTCTTTTTAGCTTGTAGAGAGCCTGACCATCGGAATTTCCCTTCATGCTGTTAGTTTGTTTCTATTCTTAAGATTACACAGGTAAGCTTAGAAAACCAGGCTGGCAGCTGAAAAACTGTATACCTCAGCACAAAACGTGTGTGTGTGTGTGTGTGTGTGTGTGTGTGTGTGTGTGTTGCCTTGTGTGGCGTATGGTATGTGTATGTGTGTGTATGGATGTGTACGTGTGTGTGTGTGTGTGTGTGTGTGTGTGTGAGAGAGAGAGAGAGAGAGAGAGAGAGAGAGAGAGAGAGAGAGAAAACCTCTCCTCCTCTCTTCCCCTCCCTCTCTCTCTCTCTCTCTCCCCCTCCCTCTCCCTTCTTTCTCTATCTTTCTTTTTGAGAGAGGGTCTCTTACTGACAAAGTTCATCAATTTAACTACTAGCAGTCAATGAGCCTCAAGGATCCTCCTATCCTGGTTTCCCATGTCTGAGAATACAGGGTAGTACCTGCCACGGTGCCCAGCTTTTGATGTGGTTGCTGGGGATCTGAATTCATTTTCTCATGCGTGGGTGTCTCCACGGCCCCCTATTTACTTCTTTAGAAGATCACAGAACTAATAAATTAAGCCACCTTTCATTCTTTGGACCAGTGAATTGTACTGACATCAGATAGTTTCCAAGGTAACAGGGATGAGATACTTATTGACTCTCAAATACCTTCCACATGAGTTGAATACATAAATAAACATCAAGACCATTTATCATGGCCCTCTTTTTTTTTTTTTTTAAATCCTCTAGAGAAGTACATGAGCATCCCATTTATCTGACATGATTGGAGATTGAACTTTTCCATTAAATAGATCGCCCCTGAAGTTTTACCTCTTCAAATGACAGTTTTTAACGTTTGCAACTAGAGAGACAGGGTTACCTTCCCAAACACGTGAATTGATGATCTGTCTTCTCACAAAAGAGAGGCTGAATGGAACTTAGTCTTGTGTCTCGTGACATCAGATTGTTGCTCCAGATAATTGTCCTCCTGGGCTCTGTGCCTTCTGCCGTGTTGTAGAATTGCTGCCGAGATCCGGACGCTGTGGAGATGTGAAGGGCTGTGCTTTATAAAGATGAATGATGCTGATCAGGCCATTTGAGCTGAAACTGCATGCATGTGGTGGGGGCCCCTTCTAATGCCAGCCTCAGGGACAGACTGCTTTTACGTTGCTGTAGCAGTCATCTGTAGCTCTGAGAGAATCTGCTAAACTCCTTCCATGGAAGTTGGAGCTCCCAGATCTGTACTGGCCATCTCCAGGGTGTGGCTGTTCCATTTGCTCTTCTGGATTGTGGAATAGATGCCCAAGACTGCCTCATTACTCACTTGAGTAAGCTGAAGCAATTCCCATAATGTACTGCTTATTTTGAAAAATGCTAAATGAGTTCACAGCTTTACATCTTCCAATTTATTTTTGTTGTAGACCCTGTTGAACTCACGAGACTACCATCTATTTCAGTCACCCCTATTGGAGATCCAGGCTGTAGTACTAATCCACAGGGCCACGATTTAAAAAAACAAAATACATCTGGGTTTGAAGCTCTGCTGTCCAGTTTAACAATTACTCAGCCATAGGGATAGTGGTTTATTTTTCCCCAACCATCCATTAAACAAACATTTACTAGGTACCTGTTATTTGCCAGGCCATTTTCTGGGCCCTTGTGATCCAGTGCTTGGAGTGTACAACCTAGTTGGGCTGTATAGATGGATAAAAGAGTGAGTAAAGTCATGGTGTGCTAAATGGTGGTAGTGCAAGCAGTGTGCTGGATGCAGTGTGAGTGGCAGAGGTAGACAGGGGTGTTGTGAATCCTGTCATTGGTGTGGTTGGGAGGAAAGGTTGCTGGGACTGTGTGCAAGCAATATGAGAGAGTGGAACTCGAGATGCCCAAACAGGCAACCTTCTGGTTTTGCACTGAAGGAAGGCAGAAATGTACTGTGGCTGCTCAGGGCGAATGGGGAATGAGGAGGTTGAGTGAGGGTTGTTTTTAAAGAGCCTCTGGTGCTGTTTATACAGGAAGTGAGGGTGCAGGAGAAAGAGGGAAGGATTGGAGCAGTGCTGTTCCCCGGGATGGCAAGAAGGATGCCATCCACTGCTAAGTTGGACGGCTCAGACAGAGGAGGGATGAAGAGGAGCACATGTACCAGGAAGTCGGTGGAGTTGATGGGTAAGGTACAAGCAGGCATCTTTTGGTTGATTCTGCTTTCTCAGTGAAAAAGGAAGGAAGATCGTCTCCTGAGGCTTAAGGATGATGGATGTTTGAAGGAAGAAAGAGAAAAGGTTCAAGCCAGTCATTTTAGAGAGATGGGGGTGGGGGTGGGTGAAGAAGCTACAGACAGACAGACGGGCAAATTTCCTAAGGCCAAGGGGCCCTTTTGAGTCTAGTGACCATGGCCTGCCTGCAGGCAGAGCTCAGTTGGTCAGTGCTGGCTCAGCATGCGCCAAGTCCAGGATGTGCCATGCTCGTATGCCTGCAAGCCTACCACTCACTTGGCAGGAGGATGCAGGAGGTTCAGGAGTTCAAGGCCAGCCCATCTCAAAAATAAGTAAGTAAATTAATAAAATACAAAGAGAAAAGTGATCATAACTAGAAGCTAATTTTTTGGGTTTTGCTTTTATTGTGGAAAATGCCTCTCATTTTTCTACCCATCTTAAAAATGATTATAACATTGTCATTATCCATTCACTTCTTTATTCTTAATTTTTTAACTTTCAAATACCATTATTCATTAACTCTTTAAAGCACTGTTTTCTTCTTCTCCACATTGGGTGTCTGGAGATTAATGAACAGTGATGTTTAGAATTCATTTTGAAGATTCCATTTATTTACTGGATTTTTTTTTTTCTGGTGAAGGATATTTCTTGGCAACACTTACAAATTTAAAAAGGAGATTTATTTTCTAACAACTGTTTTCCTTCCAGATAATAGCAAATTACATAAAACATTTCTAGGTCAACCAAGGCAACTGAGAAATTTTGATTTTGACCACGGCTGAGGCAATTTGCTGTGGAGATGGCCGCAGGCACACAGAGGCTCCCTAAGCCAGTTGGGGGTTGTAATTGATTTCATATGTGCTCTGAATAACACTGAAGATAAATGTCCCAGAGGTAGATTGTTGGAGAGCTCCTTAGCTGTTTCTAATAAAAAGTTTTCTTAAAATTCCAAGACTTTCCCCCTATAGATGAATATAATTAAAGGATTTGAATGAAATGTATTCATGTGTGTTAATGATTTTCTACTTCTCCCTAATTATGGAAGGAACACTTAGCCTTACTAAAAGAATTTTGAAAAGTACAGACATAACAAAGAGCCAACCAATCACTGGATATTCATATACATTTATCTATCTAATTGAGATCATATAGGTCTGTACATTAACGTTCATGTAGTTCTGTCTTAGTTAGGGCTTCTATTTCTGTGAAGAGACACCATGACATGGCAACTCTTATAAAAGAAAACATTTAACTGGGGCTGGCTTACAGTCCAGAGGTTTAGCCCATTATTGTCATGGTGGGAAGCATGGTGGTGTGCAGGCAGACAGGGTGTTGGAGAGGAGCTGAGAGTTCTACATCTAGATCAGCAGGCAGCAGGAACTGGCTTAAGCATCTGAAACCTCAAAGCCTGCCCCTAGTGACACACTTCCTCCAACAAGGCCACATCTCGTAATAGTGCCACTCCCTATGAGCCTATGGGGGCCATTTTCATTCAAATCACCACAGGTTCCATGAGTTTTTTATTCATGCTTACAAAGTTTTCAAAGTATATATTCAATAGTCTTTTAACACAGTAGAGCACTCCCACCCTCCATTTTCCATGCTGTCTTTAGGGATTCCTAGGGATAAGGTTCTTGGACTAAACCTCTGAACTGTAAGCCAGCCCCAGGGAAATGTTTTCCTTTACAAGAGTTGTTATGGTCATGGTGGACAAGTGGACTTGGACAGTCAGGAATTGGGAGGCAGGTCATAGAGCTGGTCGGCATCATACTCCACTTGTCTCTTCGAGCAGCAGCTCCACATGAAACTCATTTTAAGCTGTGTAGTCAAAGTTGACCTTGAACTTGTGATCCTCCTTGAATAAAACTCTTGGGGAAGTGTCCTCATGCGTATACACATTTGAAATAGCCATCAATGGTTATTTAGCCATATCCTATTTCTTGCCTATTTCTCATTTCCAGAGTTGAAATAAAGTTATGGGCAACTTTGCACATATGGAGCTGGATCCTGATTTATATATAATGCTTTGATTTAGGGGTTTTCAACTTAACAGTGATGTGAAATCAGCATGTGTTGGTCAGGAGCCATCCTTCCATGTTCGCTCTTGCTTGTTTCATGGGCTAGTGTTGAAAGATACAGCATTATCTCCCATTGCTGGACAGTCACACAGAGTCCTAGTTGAATATCATGTTCATGAGGGTAGCTGTCAGTTCTGTGTTGTCAATGTGTGTGTGTGTGTGTGCGTGTGCATGTGCGTGTGCGTGTGCGTGTGTGTGTGTGTGTGTGTGTGTGTGTGTGTGTGTAGAGGCCAGAGATCGACGTTTATCATTCTTCATCTTACATTTTGAGATAGAGTTTCTCACGGAACCTAGAGCTCACCATTTTGGCTAAACCGTGGGCCCACCAGCCTCTGGATCCACTTGCCTCTGCTTCCTGCCCCATCCCAGGGCTGTGGTTATAAATGTGTGCCAACATGCAGGCCTGGCTTTTGTGTGAGTGTTGAGGATCTGAACTCAAGACCTCATGCTTTCATGGTAAATACTTTACTCTCTGAGCCTTCTCCTCAGTCTGGTTTTATTTTCGGATATTGTATTTTGTGGTTTAATTTTCATGTTTGAAAAATGACCATCTGCATAATTTGCCTATTTGTGTGATATATGCATTTTTGGCTTCCAGTATTCTCAAGTTATAGTGAGCTTATCAGACCAGAACTGTATCTTGCTGAGGACACTTCTGTGTGAGTCTCTTTGTGTGCAATTATGTTATACTGGAGGATAGACATCGCTATAGAATTGCTGGGCCAAGCAATTGATACTATTAAATTATGCTACAGAAATCTGGATGGGAGGTTAGTTCTGCAGTGCCAGTTCCTAACAGCAGTGTGGAGAGGGGCCTGCCTGAAGAGCACAAATGGCTTTCCTTGGCTGTTGTTTTCTGGTCAATGGTTGCGATCTACCATAGCACGGCTGTTACTGTGCTGTGGGAGGCAAGATTCTATCCACATGCTTCCTGGGACCGTTTTCTTACACAGGCTCTCTACTTCCCATGTCTACTTCCTTGTGTCTACTTTCTGCTTCTTTATTGATACTTCTATTGGAGAGTTTGTCAGGTGGACTTTCAAACACACAAATGTGCTTTGTTTATGGAGAGAAATGCCTTTGGCTTCATTTGTGGATATTATTACAGCTTATAAGAAAATGTTATGACTTTCTAGTAACATGTAACATGTTTTATGGAGTCTAATTTATCAGTTTTTTTGTTTTTATGATCTAGGGTCTTTAAAATTAAAAAAAAAAAAAAACCTTTCCATTTTCCTAAACATTCACCGATCTAGTCAACAATTTTCCTGAAAAACATTTGGTATTAGTTTACAAGAATTAATTTGAAGTTAAGATGTTTTGTTTTGATCTGACAATAGCTATGTGCATGTGTGCAGTTTTTCAGTCATTGATTTTTCAGCTCCATTTGGTTTCTTATTGAGTAAGGAAATAAAGAAATTTATATTGTGATCCAACTGTTTCTATAAATTACAATTTTATGTTGTAATCACTCAGGTATATAAATTATATTGTTGTCTAATTTATTTGAAGAGTTGCTCTGGGTTTCTAAGTAAGAAGAAAATTATCAGGAAACAATTCATGCTTTGTTTCTGCCTCACCAATTTCTGTATCATTTTTCTTTTCTCTTTCTCTTTCTCTCCCCACCCAGACCAGAGCTTCTGGGGCAATGTTGCACAGAAACATTGACTATGGTGATTCTTTTCACATTCCTGTCTCTATGGAAAACACCTCGATAGTTCCCCTTTCAGGTGATTTTTCTAAGTTTTCAGTAGATTCAGGCACTTAAGGAAGTTCACCCTTATGTTTACTTGCTAAGAGTCCTTTGAATTCATGAATCCTTTTTGAATAATAGAAAAACCCCTTTCTTCCACCTTTGAGATGTTTCTTTCTTTCCTTTTTTATTTTGTAAAACCAGAAGTGGGTTTTCTGATGCCAACCCGTATAAACATGGATTCAATATATCATTTATTTGACATATGATAGATTTAACTTCTGTAATATTTTATTCAAGCATTTTATGCTTTAAAGATAAGACTGATTTATTCTTTTTCTTGGTTTAGTGCACATTTATTTAGAACCCAGGTTAAATAAGCACCATAAATGAGTTGGTGAGCATTCCTTATTTTCCTGTTCTTTGAAAAGCAATATTTGATCTGTTTAGTCTGCAAAATGAGGCTCCAGGTCTGTATGTGTTTGCATGAGTGTATCATAACAACTAAGTACTCATGAGTTGTCTGCAGAGGTAGACGCGAGCATTTCTTCCTGTCTTTCCAAGCCCTTGAAACTCCTTCGACCAGGAGCTGGGTCACAGCTTTCCTTGACTCTGGGCTTCTGTGACTTGCTTTGGCCAAATGAACGCAGCTGTGATTATTTTGCATTTGTTTCGAGTCCTAAAAGACAAAGGGGAGGACTTCTGTTCCATTCTCTTGTGATCAACCGTCACGTAAAGAAACTCATGGTAGATTACCAAATGTCTGAGAGAAAAAGAAACAGAGAGAGGCTCCCCCAGTCCCCAGACAGAGGCTCCCCCAGCCCCCAGACAATCCAGTTTTCTCATGTGAAATGCAGATATGTAGTTAAGCCTTCTTGGAGGCTCCAGCTCAACCTGGCAGCTTTGTCAGCAATGCTTGAGGAAGAAGTAGTTCATATGAGTTATCTGAATTTCAGAATCGTGAGAAGCAATAAATGATTTTGTCCTGGATTTTTGTATGTCTTTGATCTGTTCTGGTCTTTGGCATTATTTATCTTTCTCACCCACAATTGCTGTCTTTTAAAATATTATTTCATTGAGTCTTCAAACGGGTTCATGCAATTCCTCCTGCTCGTTTTTGTCATTGAAAAATGACAAAGTGTTGCTCCTCCCTCTGCTTTCTCTCTCACATGAGTTTCTCTCTCCTTCCCCTTTTGTATATGTGTATATATAACACACACACATACATACACACACACACACACATACATATGTATGTATACAATTTTTGTCCGTTTCCTAAGCCTTCAGGAAGGTAGATTAGAATTACACTGAACTTTTGAATTCTTTCAGGAAGAATATTTGCAAGATTACCTTTACAGCATAAACCATAATTGGCCTTAATTTTGTTGTTGTCTTTTTGAGACAGTCTAACACTGTTGCTGAGTCTGGCCTGGAACTTGCTATGTGACCCAACTTGTGTTGAACTCTAAGCAATCCTTCCTCCTCATCCCCTTAAAGACTGAGATGTAGTGTGAATCTTAAAGAGTCTTATTAATAAAAACAAACCCGGAGTCAGGTATTGAGGTGAATGCTGGAAGATCAGAGAAGCAGAACAAGCCACAGCTACCTCACCTTGCCAATTCCTCAGCTGATCCTGTTTCCTCAGACTGGAAGCCTCTGAGTCCTTATTCAAATGGATCTCAGCTGAACTGTTGCTCAAAGCCTAAAAGCTTAACCAGCTAAAAGCTTCTAGTTTCTGGTCTTCATGCCTTATATACCTTACTGCTTTCTGCCCTCACTTCCTGGGATTAAAGGCATATGTCACCATGCCTGGCTATTTCCAGTGTGGCCTTGAACTCACAGAGATCCAGACAGATTTCTGCCTCTGGAATGCTAGCATTAAAGGCGTGAGTGCCACCATTTTCTAGCCTCTGTATCTAGTGGCTGTTCTGTTCTCTGACTCCAGATAAGTTCATTAGGGTGCACAATATCACAATATTTTGGGGAACACAATACCACCACACTGGGATTTCAGGGAAAAGCCACCACATCTAGCTATAATTGGTCTGATCGTATTTTCAAATGTCACTTATTACTAATTTATAGTCCTTACATTTTGTAGTCAACCATTCATTTACTCACGCATTACTAATTCAGAAGGCATTTTTTGTTAAGCTGAGATTGGCTGCCTATTGTTAGCAAGTACACAGGCCTTTTTAAAATTTACATTTATTCATTTATTGTGTGTGTGTGTGAGAGTGTGTGTGTGTGTGTGTGTGTGTGTGTGTGTGTGTACATAGTGCATTCCACAGCCTGCACGTGGAGATCAGAGGATGAGTTCTAGGTCTGTTTTCTTCTTTCACTATATGGGACCTGAGGACAAAACTCAGGTTGTCAGGCTTGTTGGTAGGTGTTTTTACCCACTGAATCATCTCACCAGCCAGCCCAAGTGTACAGGGCTTTACAGAATGTTTTGATTATGAACCCTATGACCTGCTATTATATTTCTTTCTATCTCTATGCCATACTTTTTCTAGTTTTTGAAGTTGTGTTTTACTGAGATGCTTGGAACTTTACTGAATGCACGAGTGACAGGGTTCTATATTTTTCATTGGAAAAATACATTTATTTATTTATTTAATGTGTGTGTGTATGTGTGCGTGTGCACATACGCACGTTTGTGTGTGAGTGTGCACGTCAGAGGACAACTTGGAGGCAGGCATCAGTTTTTTCCGTTTATGCTGTGGGTCCCAGGCATTGAACTCAGGTTGTGAGGCTTCGAGGCGTGACACCTTTACCCACCGAACCATCTTGCAGGCCCATGGCAGAGTTCTTATGACCCCATCTTGTCTGGTCACTGGAAGGCCAGTTCTCGGGTTGCCCTGTGAAGAACAGCCTTTGGACAAAGCAGCTATGCACAGCTGGAGCTTTCTGGATGACCACCTTCCTCAGAACTGGCCAGCACGTCCTTTCTTACATTGTTTCATCCATCACAGCTGGGTTCTGAGAAACTTGGGGATGTCATTCCCCTGGCCCTGCTCAATAGGGTGGAGGGAGTTGTTCTCTCTAGTGTCTGCTGTCTCACATTGTTCCAAACATTCTGCATTTTTCTGGGCCACAGCCTCTTCTCTTTTCCCCAGTGGGGTATTTATTTAACTTGCTTTAAAGCCACTGGAGAAGTTTGGCTTCCAGCTTTGATGTAAAGAGTGACTACGAGACCCTCAGCATGTAGCTGTTCACACGTAAGTCAGAGCAAGACACAAGGAGGGCAGAGCAGGGCCTCATCTGCAGCCTGGGAGAAAGGCTCTACCTTTCCTGCCCTTACCTGCTGCACCATCTTTCCAGTCCTGGATACTTTTAACCTTGCAAAAACTTAATCAGATTCATCTGGTCTTATTATTTTTTAGGGCCCATGAGCAAAAACAAAGTCCTTTTTCCTGTTTTGATGCTACCTGTTTCTCTAATCGGTCTCCACAAAGTTCTCCTTAGGGCCATTTGCTTAGAGAATGGAAAACAAATTTAGAAGTGGATATGAGACCAGAAAACCTTGAAACTGGTTTTTGTTTTTGTTTTTTTTTTTGTTGTTGTTTTTCGAGACAGGGTTTCTCTGTGTAGCTTTGCGCCTTTCCTGGAACTCGCTTTGGAGACCAGGCTGGCCTCAAACTCACAGAGATCCGCCTGGCTCTGCCTCCCGAGTGCTGGGATTAAAGGCGTGCGCCACCACCGCCCGGCGAAACTGGTTTTTATGAAAGGAATTTATGCAACTAAACAAAATGATAGGCATTAGATCTTAAAAAAATAGAAAAAATTCTTTATAAACAGATATTCCCAGTAATTAATTTAAAATAGCAATCTAAGGTACTGTTCATACTGCTAGCTAATGGCAAAATATTTATCTTAACAATCCTTAGCATTATTAATTCCAAGTTTGTTAGTATTTTTAATAATTAAATTTATTTTCATTTTTTTGGCATTGAACCTAGGACCTCAGGCATGCTACCAAATTTACTTTTAGAATTCCCTGCATGAAAAGTTCCTTCCTCAGTATAAAACTAACTAAATAAAGACACTGAATCTACCTAACCAAACAAAGATCTTGACTACAATGGATAAGAGATTGCATCTCACAGACCAGAAGAAGAGTCAGTTATGGTGCCAGGCTCTGAGTTGAAATGTCAAGATCAGACATCCATAGATTTCCTTTTGAGGGCTATAGAGCATTGCCATGCTGGAAAGCAAAGCACGAACGATTTGACTGACTTCCACTCCTGGCTCCTCTAAGAGGCACAGGCACAGGCACACTAACCAGCTAAGGCTCCCTCCCTGACTTTGTAAATTCTTTTTATAAAGGCATCAAAGCTGTCTTTTCCCTCTCAAACTTCTATCCACAATCAAGCATCCCTTTTCCCCCAGGGACAGCAGCCTGGCAGTTGCACAGATTAAAGGAGAGGCCTATGGGATGTGGTATTCCCCAGGATCTGCATTTGCTTCCAGGAAGAGGCGAACATCAGGGAAGAACTGAGGGGAAGGTGCAGGGTGCAGAGAAGCCATTCAGGCTGGAATATGGAAAGAGAGTGAAGCCTTGGACTGCACCCAACTGAGACACACTAAGAGACTGTACCCACCCATGTGTCTGAAATGGTGATGTAGTCGGGGTGTAAATGAACTCAAGAAGAGAAAATTAATTGTGGACTGTGCTGGTAGATAAGATGATGGTCTTCATGGACATCTCAAAGTATGGGAAACAAAACAAAACAACATGATGCCTGGGAATTGTTCTTGAATTTGTGTTTCCCATACTGCTGTAGTTTAGACAAGTGTCCCCCAAATCCCACGTGTTAAAGGCTGGATTTTAGGGTAGCACCACTGGGAGATGGTAACCTTTAGGAGGTGGAGCCAAGTAGAAGCTTCAAGGACATCCTTAGCTACATAGCAATTTGGAGTCTAGCCTGGGTTACATGAGACCTTATCTTAACTTTCACATTCTTCCAAATAGACACATCCTAAGTCCAACTGCGAAAACCATCACATCGTCAGTATTTTTGAAGGCCTAATTTTTTTTAAATCTAGGATCTAATGAGAAAAAAATAGTAATATTTTAATGACTTTAAAACCCAGAACCCAACTCTCTCATACACCACTTTAACACACTCACATCTGTAAACCCTTCTCAGAGATTTCTGTTCTTGATTTTGCTCCCGGCAGGCTGTACATTTTCATTTTGGTTTGTTTTCTTTTAATCATAATACTATTTTTTAAATATTGAAATACAGTTTTGCAATTAATCATTGTCTAGGAAAATGAAGTTTTGGCTCAATAGTAACAATAGCTATTATAATGATAATAATAGGAAGCATTACAAGATACTTCATATTTTTGCAAACTGCTTAATTCATATATAATTCTGTAACTTATTGTGAAATTCAAAATGGAGTTTATAAAATAATGTATCTCTGATGCATCTTTTTTATAAAATATATGTATCTTCACAAACATATGCATAGTCAAAGGGTGTGCTCTCCAAAATTCAATCCTATGATGAGATAGCAGTCTTCACTGTTAAAAATTTTCTTTAAAACATACTATTTATATTTTTTTTTGTAGATGTATGCTGGTGATTGAACCCAGGTCCTTGCATATGCTAGACAATTATTTTACCACTGAGCTACATCTCTAGCCCTTTTATCTTTTTAATAATCATAAACTTAATTTTTATTTTTAAAGCACTCCAAAGAGGATTAAAAACCAAATGTAAATCCCACATTAAAAAACGATCAGTATATTCAATATATGTAAGACCTATGCAATTTTATCCAAACATATTAGATCCTCATAGTTGAGTATTCAAAAGTTAGGACATTTGATCGTTTTATAATCTAAAGTATATAGGAAAGATTTTTTTAAACAAATGAGGAAGTGACAATTTAGGGACACCCAAATGATTTCCCAAATTCAAATAGCTCATAATTATGAAGCCAAAAAGTAGAATGAAAACATTCTGAATGTGAACAAGCAGCTGTGGACTTTTAGCCCCCATTCATTTCTAAACTTAAATATGGCCAAAGGAAGCAGCTGCAGCCCCACGTACCAGGAAAACGACAAGAAAATGCCCTGGAGAGAATGAAGTCAGAGCTTGGAAAAGCAAGGGATGGTGGGAGCCTCTGGGCTGCTATCTACTCATGGTGTCCCATTCCACAACGAAGCTGGTGTTTCGACGACACCTTGAAAGTGCAGGAGTGTGGTGCCCATGCAGTTGGAACTGTCCTACAATCTCCGTGCCAGTTCTTCTTGGGCACACTCCCAACTATCAGAGAGGCACCGGCATCCGCTGTGCTCGTGTGTCAGCCTTACAGCCAGACCTTCCCGAGTCACGCTAACACAGCCCACATGTGTGGCTCCACAGCCAAGTCTCCATCCCCTCCTCAAAACTTCCCGTTTGCTCTTTCAAATCCAGCTGCTTGAAATGACTTTCCCAGCCTTCCCGACAGCCATTGCTCTCCCGTGTACAAGCAGCTGCTTTGCCAGAGCCAGCCGGTATGTGCTGTTTTTCCACAGAGGGAGATGCTCAGCTGGGCCAGTTAAGTTCCTTGGGCTTGCTTCGGTTCAGATGCACTGTGTTGGGCAGCCAGTCGACTTGGGTGTCATCTTGACCAATATCCAGGGAACTTGCCAACTGGGAATAGATAACAAATGCACAGAGTGTTCTAGGGTTAGAGACACCAGTGAGGTTCCCTGAGCGGAACTGGCACAACCCCTAATTGGGGCAGGAGTGCTTATGGCGGCTTTATTTGGAGGTTCTGGCTAAGGATAAGGGAACCAGATACAACCTAGGAAATTTTGGGTGGGAATTTTAAGATAATCACAAGACTGAGTTGGAATGAGGGGACGGGAGAGGTGGGTGGTAGTGGACAACAGTCGTGGTTAAATAAGATATTGAGTGTCTTGTGAAGGGTGGGGAAGATCATAAGTGCTCTGTGGTCTTTGTCTGTTTAGGTTTTTCAGAATCCGAGCTGCTATCTTTCGGTGTTAACACCTGAACCTCCATTTGGGAATGATTTGTCTCCCCTGGCCTCAGTCTAACATTCAAGGGAGACTGGATAAAAATTCTCTGCCTGAGCCGGGCGGTGGTGGCGCACGCCTTTAATCCCAGCACTCGGGAGGCAGAGCCAGGCGGATCTCTGTGAGTTCGAGGCCAGCCTGGACTACCAAGTGAGTCCCAGGAAAGGCGCAAAGCTACACAGAGAAACCCTGTCTCGAAAAACCAAAAAAAAAAAAAAAATTCTCTGCCTGAAATTGAGAATATGAGCAAGATTCTGAAAATTACTAAATTGCAGTAGTTTTTCATTTTGGGGGGTATGTGGGGTAGAATCCTATACACATCCTCACTGAACTCTGTATATTCCTTCAAGATTTCACTAGTGCTGGGGCTTCCCTAAATCCTTTCTGTAAGTTCTCCATTTGCTTAAGTTAGAGTCCATTTCTGGATCTCAGATGAAGAAACCTAACTGGTGTTCTCACACTGAAGATCAGAAGAAGTGCTTGGAGCTGAACTTTGAGATGGCCACAGCATCAGGTAGAGGGAAAAGCTGGTTTTGAAAAGACTAAAACTGGGAAGGTTCAACATATGAAAATCTGTCAATATAATCCACCATGTAAACAAAATGAAAGAAGAAAACCACATGATCATCTCACTAGATGCTGAAAAAGCCTTTGACAGAATCCAACATCCCTTCATGGTGAAAGTCTTGGAGAGATTAGAGATACAAGGGACATATCTAAATATAATAAAGGCAGTTTACAGCAAGCTAATAGTCAACATCAAGTTAAAGGGAGAGACTCTAAGCAGTTCTACTAAAATCAGGAACATGACAAGGCTGTCTACTCTCTCCGTATCTATTCAATATAGTACTCGAAGTTCTAGCTAGAACAGTAAGACAACTAAAGGAGAACAAAGGGATACAAATTGGAAAGGAAGAAATCAAAGTATTGTTATTTGCAGATGATATGATAGTATACATAAGCAACTCCAAAAATTCTACCAGTGAACTCCCACAGCTGATAAACACCTTCAGTGAAGTGGCTGGATACAAGATTAACTAAAAAAAAAAAAAATCAGTAGCCCTCCAATATACAAACGAAAAATGGACTGAGAAAGAAATCTGGGAAACAACACCATTCACAACAGCCACAAATAAAATAAAATATCATGGGGTTACTTTAACTAAGCAAGTGAAAGGCCTGTATGACAAGAACTTCAAGTCTGAAGAAATTGAAGAAGATATCAGAAGATGGAAAGATCTCCTATGCTCATGGATTGGTGGGATTAGCATAATAAAAATGGCCATCCTACCAAAAACTTTCTACAGATTCAGGATAATCCCCATCAAAATTCCAACACAATTCTTTACATACATTGAAAGGACAATACTCAACTTCATATGGAAAAACCCAGGATAGCTAAAAAAAAAAATATGGTATAATAAAAGAATATCTGGAGGTATTGCCATCTGTGATTTCAAGTTCTGCTACAGAGCAATAGTAATAAAAACATCATGGCCGGGCGGTGGTGGCGCACGCCTTTAATCCCAGCACTTGGGAGGCAGAGCCAGGCGGATCTCTGTGAGTTCGAGGCCATCCTGGACTACCAAGTGAGTCCCAGGAAAGGCGCAAAGCTACACAGAGAAACCCTGTCTCGAAAAACCAAAAAAAAAAAAAAAACCAAAAAAAAAAAACAACAAAAAAAAAACCCATCATGGTATTGGCATAAAAATAGACAGGTTGCTCAATGGAGTCAAATAGAAGACCCAGACATAAATCCACACACCTATGGATACCTGATTTTTGATTTTAAAAAGTCAGAAATACACAATGGAAAAAAGAAAACATCTTCAACAAATGATGCTGGCATAACTGGATGCCTCATGTAGAAGAATACAATTAGATCTATAATTATTACCCTGCAGAAAACTGAAGTCCAACTTGATAAAAAAGACCTCAACATAAAACCAGATACACTGAACCTGATAGAAGAGAAAGTGGGGAATAGCCTTGAACACACTGGCACAGGAGACAATTTCTTTAACAGAACACCAATCATTCAGGCCCTAAGATCAACAATTAATAAATGGGACCTCATGAAACTGAAAGGTTTCTGTAAGACGAAGAACACTGTTAATAGGACAAAACAGCAGCCTACAGAATGGGAAAAGCTTTTCACCAACCCCAAACCAACAGAAGGCTATTATTCAAAATATATAAAGAACTCAAGAAACTAGACATCAACAAAACAAATAATTTAATTAAAAAAAATGGAGTACAGATCTAAGCAGAGAATTCTCAACAGAGGAATCTCAAATGGCCAAGAAACACTTAAAGAAATGTCCAGTATCCTTAGCTGTCAGGAAACTGCAAATCCAAAAGTTTAAATGGTTAGAAGCATAGAAGGAGGCTGGAGAGATGGCTCAGTGGACAAGAGCATTTGTTGCACAGCGTGAGGACCTGAGTTTGGATCCCATTACCCATGAGGAAAAATGCCAGACATGGCTGTTCTGCGTAACCCTGGTGCTGAGGGGGCAGAGACACGGGTGAATTTCCTGGGCTTGCTGGCTGCCAAACTTTCTCTGGATTCACTGAGAGACCCTATCTCAAGAGAATAAAGCAAGCAACATAGTAGAACACCCAATGTCCTCCTGTGGCCTCTGCACATATCTCCCCCATGTACCTACCCCCCCACACACCAATCATGGCCAGAAGAAGTGGAAGAAGTCATTAGCTGTGAATATAGCAACATAAAGCATTTACTCCATCATTTATTTAATGCAGAGTCTGAGAATATGAGTTGATTTCTTTTTCCCATCAGTATTTTATTATGCAAAAAATTTTAAACATGCAGCAGAACTGAGCAGATTTCACAGTAGACATTTCTAGGCCCATTGTCTGCATTCTGCTATCAACATCTGCTCTTGTTTTACCACTTAGACATCCATTATTCTAATCATCCATTCAAGCATCATTACATCCATCATTCTAAACATACATTAAGGCATCTTATTGTTGCTGAAACTCAAGGAAAGTTAAGGACCTTCATATACTGACATTGCTATACTGTACCTCTGTAGCATCAATAGGAGTTACAATTTATAAGTTTTTGACATGTAATTTATGTACAATGAGATGCATACATTAAGTGTTAACTGTTGGAAATTAAACAAATGCACCCTCTTGGTTAGTCCAAACTCCTATCAAACTATAGAATGTTGGCTTAATCTGGAAACTTCTCCTGAGTGTGTCCTTTCTTCCGAGATGACCTCTCCCCATTTCCTCTCCCTCATAGTTGACGATTCTGATTTTTCCCCGTGAAGCATACTTTCTGTTGCTGGGAAACAGACAAGTCCAGCAGACAGTTGCACAGGTTTGTAGGCCCGGGGGCACAGAGACACTACTAGGGTGCAAATAGGTGGGCACAGCTGTGTGTAGCGCTATCATTAGGGAGGGAGGGCTCTGGAAGTGTGGACAAGAGTTTGCTAGGCACTGAGGTGGAGGAATTGGTTTCTAAGAAGTGTGCGGAGGGGTTTCTTGTCCTAAGACAGTGGCCATGAACTGTGCATAGTATTCTGACACAGAATTAAATCTCTTTCTCTCTTTTGTGTGTATGTATGTGTGACATATGTTTGCATGTGCATATGTGTAGGGATATGTGCACATGTCTGAATGTGTTTGCAAGCTAGAGGTTGATGTCAGGCATCTTCTCTATCACTTTCTACTTTATTTACGGAGGCAAGCTTTCTCTCTGAACTTGAAGTTCACCAAGTCAATCAGTCTCAACAGCCAGCTTGCCTGGGGATCCCCTGTCTCAGACTCCCAGAGACTGGAGTTACAGGGAGGCTGCTAGGTCTGCCCAGTTTTTATGTGGGTGCTAGGCATCTGAACTCTGGTCCTTATGCTTTCAAGGCAAGTGCATTATCCACCGAGCCATCTCCCAGTGCCCCCCCCCCCAGCCAGTCTCTCAAGTAGCTGCTGTACATATCCCTAATCAACTCTGTTTGAAGGTACATGATAATAGCAACTGTACTATCAAGTTATTAGCTTATAATGGTCCCCAGATGTTTTTGGTGGATAAATGAAAGGCAATGACATATATTGGCTTTATAATTACTGACAAGGAAAGATAGATTAAGCCTTAACTTTCCATTTGCTACTATCAGGTACTTGGCTGAGAAACTTGGAAATGAGGCTGAGAGGGGGCAAGACTTTCAATGCAGACAGTAGACTCTGGGCAGCTTAGAGGATGGGGGTACACTGCCATCTTCCCAGTGAGGTCCTCATGAGTGTCTGTGATTAACATGAGTCAGCGAAACCCCAGATGCTTTCTGTCTACCTCCCTTCCATCGACAGGGGTGGCTTGGCCACTAAGCAAAATTCTGTCCTTTAGGTTTGCCTGCATAGGGACAGGCAGATTCCTTACTTCTCTCAAAGAGTGGTCCTTACCTGGAAATAAGGTAAGGACCTTATCTGTTGCTGTCCCACATTAGAGCACCACCCTTTTTCTTCTGGAAGCTTAGCATTCATTTATGCTACAAAACACCTTTTTTGTTATGGCTTCCTAGAAACCTTTAACATGGCTGTTTAAGATGGCATCTAGTCCAGGAGAATTCCACAAATGGGGATCTAATGGATGCCATATAGCCCTTTGCTTTGAGGACTTGGAGTTATAGACCCTCAAATCATGGATACAACAAGAGACTTTATATATATATATATATATATATATATATATATATATATATATATATATATATATATATATATATATATATATATTTGCACAAGTTACTTCATAATCAGGCAATGGTGGTGCATACCTGTGGTCCCAGCCACTTGGAAGCTGATGTGAATAAATCTCTCCAGTATAGAAGTGTGTGTCCAGATGAACAACACAGTAAGACTCTGTCTCAAAAAACCCAAACAAACCAAATGTGTTTTTCATGCCTGTAATACCAACACTCAGGAGGCTGAGGCATGATGGGTGTAAGTTCGAGGCCAGCCTGGGCTACATATTCAGATCCTGTTTCATCATCGATGACGACGACAACAACAACAAAAAAAAAGGAAGAAAGAATGAAAAGAAAAAAGGAAGAAAGAAAAAGAAAAATTCATTCTTAAAAAAAAGTATAAGAAACTAAAACAACAACAAAAACTGTACAACAACATCAACAAACGCAAATAAAACCAAAAATAGTATTGAAGAACCTCTTGTGACCATAACAATTACAAGTAACATTTTATGATGATGGCTGTCACTAGATGTTCACAAATATACCACATTTTCATTATACTATATAAACCATGTTACTTTTCTCTGTCTGTAAACCAGTTGTTGTTAGGTATTTATTAAGCGGCACTGTTTGCTGTGTGAGAAAAGCCATGAGGTACGACAGAACCTACTATAAGAATTTATTAGGGCAAGGGCAGCAGAAGGGAGTGCTTAGGCCTGTGGAAGATCACGCCGAGAGAGAGAGAGAGAGAGAGAGAGAGAGAGAGAGAGAGAGAGAGAGAGAGAGAGAGAGGTGTCTGTGACCCACTTTTTATGGATCCCCCCCCACATGTGCGTATGGGCTTATGTAGCTACACCACGCATGTGCACAGATTACATGATCGTGCTGTGTGTAAATTCCGTGACCACACAGCACACGGATTACGAAGGACTTTAGGCCCTGGAATGACTAAGTGTCTTGCCAGTGCATGCACAGTCACGTAGCTGGGGGAGTGGCCAAGAATTCCAACAGTTGTAAAATTTGTTCAGAGGTTGCACTTTTGAAATCGTTATTGCCCTGGAGGTGGCAGAGTGGAATGTGTCTTCACTTTCCTGGTCCTGAACATTTTAGATGGTTTTTTTTTTTGTTGTTTTTTGTTTTTTTGTTTAGTGTAAATAAAGATGATGATCACTTTTTTTCATATTTATTTTCAAGTCCTGGTGCTTATATGCAAGTGTGAAAGGAAGCGATGGTTACTAAGGTCTGTTACTGGCTACTGAGGAAAACTCACGTCTAGGCTCAATGTACGTAAAAAGAGAAAACAGAACGAATATCGAAGATAGTGGAATACCCCACTGCTGTGCCCTGTTCCCATGCTTTTCATTGTGCCGTGAGCTCCATGCCACGGGAGGCCATTTTGTGGGGAATATACTAGCGTTCTTTTGCAGTTCAATAGCTTAAGCAGTTAAATCTCTTAATTGTTCAAACTATGGTTGGCTGTTTTATTCTCCTGTGGCTCTTTTATTCATTGCTCTAATTTTATGTAGAATTTCAAAACTGTTAAACTATGTTAACAGTTCAATTAATGCACCTTTTCCTCCTTTTCATTTTAATTAGTGTCTCCTGGCTTTGAGTTAATGAACACCTTTCGGTTTTCATTCCCGAGTTTGACAGCATTTTATTGATGCAAATTTTTAAAGTTTTAAAAATCCCTTTTAGTTAGGTGGTGGTGGTACACGCCTCTAATCCCAACACTCCAGAGGCAGAGGCAGGTGGATCTCTGTGAGTTCCAGGCCAGCCTGGTCTGCAGAGAGAGTTCCAGGACAGCCTGGGCTACACAGGGAAACCCTGTCTTGGGAAAAACAAACAAACCATTTTAATACTTTTTGCATACTTCTGATTTTTAATTACATATACTTATTTTGTGCATGTATTGGGATCACACGTGTGTCGCAGCATATGTGTGGCAGTCGGAAGACAGCTTTGAGGAGTCACTTCTCTGGGTCCACCATGTGGGCCTTGGGAATGAACGCAGGTCACCAGGCTTGGTGGCAAATTCCTTCACATGCTGAACTTTTCTGATTGTTTAAAAGGTTCTTATTATGTAGAAATTTCAAGGCTTAATTACGCAAATATTTCGTGGCTCTTTACATATATTGTCAGGTATTAAGATGCCACATTTACTGCACCTATGTTCAGTGCATTTTAAAGTAAAGTTATTAATAGCACATATTTTGCAATTTAGAGCCATAGAGTAGTGATCACATGACCTTGTGGCAGGAAGTCGTGACATCTGGTAAAGCAGACTCCGTCTAACTGACTGCTGTTAAATGGATTTATTGGTTTGTAACCCAGAGGTGCTGACCTTGAGAGCTGTCTCATGCAGGAGTTCCCTTTGAGTCTCAAGGAGAGGATCTGAGCCGCCATTATGTCTGACCACAGGGTGATAGGACTTTTACTAGGATCCTTCTGCCCGTCCCCCACTAAGATCTCAGGGACTCCTTCTACAAGACTCTTATATTCCCCAGAACAGGGCTTGCAGGGTTTGTGTTTGCTGTGTGCCTAGACTGGCAGTGTCTCTCAGGCTTGTGTCTCTGATCCTGGTTGTTTTTTTTTAAGTGTGTGTGGTATGTGAACATGCTTTTGTATGTGGTGGCCAGAGCTCTTGAGATCTTCCTGTCTCTGTCCCACAGTGCTGGGGTTAGTAGCATGTTCAGCCATGCTCAGCAATTTTTGTGTAGCTAATGGGATTTGAACTTAGATCCCTGTGTTTGCCAAGTCAGTACTCTTACCCAGTGAGCCATGACCTCAGTCCCAAAGATATGTGTGGTGAGATTTTGTATATGTTCTAACAAATAAAGCTTGTTGGAAGATCAGAGGGCTGATCCAGCCACAGAGTTAGCCATAGAGGCCAGGCAGTGGTGGCACATATTTTTAATCCTAGCACTCAGGAGGCAGACGGATCTCTGTGAGTTCAAGGCCACCCTGGACTATATGAGATTAATCCAGTCTAAAAGAGAAACAGAGCTAGGCGGTGATGGCTTACATCTTTAATCTCAGTACTTGGGAGTCACACACCTTTAATCCTAGCACTAGGAAGGCTGAGACAGGAAGTGATATGGCTGGGCAGAGAAAGGAATATAAGGCAGGAGGAGACAAAGTTTGGCCCCTTTTTTGCTGAAGACTCAGGGGCATTCAGTCTGAGGATTTGTGGAGATAGGATCTTCCCCTTTGGGCTGAGGAGCTGGCGAGGTGAGAAGTGGCTGTGGCTTGTTTCTCTGGTCTTTCAGCATTTATCCCGATATCTGGCTCCTTTTTTTTTTTTTTTTTTTTTTTAAACAAGGTTTCTCTGTGTAGCTCTGACTGTCCTGAAACTCTCTGTAGACCAGGCTGGCCTCAAACTCACAGAGGTCCTACTGCCTCTGCCTCTGGAGTGCTGGGATTAAAGGGGTGTGCCACCACCTCCCAGCTGATATGTTCTTTATTAACTGGCTTCTTCAGACTGAGACGGTTTCATTCCAAATGTGTTCACAGTCCTGTGTAAGAGCACCCTGGAACTCAACTAAGGTCAGTCTGTAATGGACCAAAGCATACTAATAATAGCAGATAACAGCAGATTCAGCAGGTGAGGAAAGTTCTGAATAGTAGACAGGGCTCTTCCCAGACTTTATGAACCCCAATGATTTCTCCTCCTCAGCATTCTCTAGGGATCTGTAATGTTGCTCATGCCTTGTCATCAAGTTTCAGGAAGTGATTTACACTTCCTAGTTAGCAAGTCTTTGTCTTTGTGACCCAAACGGAAGTGCAGGGCCATCAGTTTCTTCACAAGCCAACGGCATCAGTTTATGCGTTTCTGTGACAATGGCAGCTTACGGGAGGAAGGGTTTGCTTCGGCTCACAGTTTGAGGGTTTGTCATGGCAAGAAGGGTGCGGTGGCAGCAGTTGGAGGCAGCTGGTCACATGACACCTGCATTCAGGAAGCTGAGAGATGAAGCAGCTCTCAGCTGGTTGCTTCTTTTTGTTCAGTCTGGCAGTTAGTCTGGGTCTTCCCACACCAATTCACTTAATTTAGAAAATCCCTCAGGGACAGGCTCATGGATTTGTCTCTAAGGTGATTCTAGATTCTGTTGTCAGCAGTAACAATCACACCAGTGAAAGGAAAGTCATTCCCCCTCCTCAGTTTCACTCCAGTGGACCATTTAAAGATAAGCAAAACTATGCGTGTGAGCACCTTAATTTTTAATGAACCTGCCACAAAACATCAGGCACCAAAAGGCAAGAGAGATGAGTGTTAAAAAATATAAGAAATCACGGGAGTGTGGGAAGATTATAAAAACAGGAGATAACATCAGTTCAAAGAACTGTATAATGTGCTGATCAGCATTGGAATGTCATGACAAAATGTTGTGACGAGAACAAAGTCATATGTGATAACAACACCAGTGTTGTGTTCATTGTTGTAGTTTTACAAGAAGAAATCTACAGATGGTGGTGAAGACCTAAATCCCAACACTGTGGAGACTGAGGCAGGGGGATTGTGAGTTCGAGGCCAGCTTGGTTTACACAGAGACATCGCTAAAAGAAAAACTCCAAGTAATAAATGTAAAAGTTAAAGAATTAGTAGACTAAGTAGGAGTGCCAAATTAGAAAAGTATGTGGTGAGTTGAATAATTTTTATTAGTCATAAGAAATTATTAGAAGATACAATGAAATCAAAGTTTTATAAACACAAGATACTTAAGTGACAATTTAAAAAATGTGGGAATCTGTAGCTGAAGTTTTTCTATGTCCACCTGGCTCCTGCAGTCACTCAGACCCAAGTAAACAAACAGAGACTTATATTACTTATAAACTGTATGGCTGTGACAGGCTTCTTGTTATCTAGTTCTTATATCTTAAATTAACCCATTTCTATTAATCTATAAGTTGCCACACGGCTCATGGCTTACCGGTATCTTAACATCTGCTTCTCATGGCGGTGGCTGACAGCGTCTCCTGACTCTGCCTTCCTGTTCCCAGAATTCTCTTCTCTGCTTGTCCTGCCTATACTTCCTGCCTGGCTACTGGCCAATCAGCACTTTATTTATTAACCAATCAGAGCAACATATTCACAGCATACAGAGCGATATCCACAGCAGGAATCTAGTGGACAAAAGGATCAAATACACTAAGTGATTTAACAATTCATGTGAAAGCAGATTATTTATGGCTTATTCTTGAAGTCCTTGTTTGTATTCTACAGACAACACCGACTACTGTGACTGTATCCTTGAGAGGAGTAGATAGTCATAGCCTCTGCTGATGGAAATTGTCATCTACCCAGGGCTATGTCTATTTAAAGTTGCGTGTTTGTATAGTACATGGACCAATAAAAACTTGGTAATTATAATGTATAATATAGGGGCTATCTACACATGTGAAAATCATGAAGTGGGGTACAGTGACCCAGATGGAGAGTTCAGAGATCATGGTAACTCCATGTGGAAGGTGAATGGAGCCACTGAGGGAGCCAGGCCCTGGATCACGTGGGGTTTCTTGGCCTTGTTAGAGAAATTGGAAGCTACTGGGGAGACTATAAAGTTTGAAAAACTGACACAAAACACCCTATATGTCCATCAGGATGGGGAGGGGAGACTTTAGAAGTTTTAACAATATTTTTCATTGTTTAGAGTTGTTAATGACAAGGAAATATACAGGTAACTAAATTAAGGTTTCATATTAGATGTGTTATTAACTATGTGGATATGTATTATTTATCCACATGAGTAGAGAAAATTACCGGTGATAAGTCATGATTTTAGGGTTTCAAGGAGTCCAAGTTCTTTGATATTTTTCTGGGTTTGCCTCATTTTTCTGAAATAAATATTAACTGTACAATTCTAGGAAGTTATAATGTTTTGCTTTGTGAACATGTTCCAGGTGGTAAGCTCGTTTTTTGCTTTATGGTAAAATTTTTAATTTGTTTTTTTTTCTCTGTTTGATGTTATTTGAGCATGGGTGAATCTAACTCATTTGTATGTATGGTTCCCATACCTATTAATTTGTATCTTTTTAGTTAAAATTTTTATTATAGTTATTTCTGTGTGTGTGTGTGTGTGTGTATGTGCTCGTGCAAGAGTTTTCCATGGTGCACACATGGAATGCAGAGACAACTTGCTTCTACCATGTAGGTCCCAGGAATCAAACTCAGGTCCTTCGGCTTGGTGGCAAGCACCTTTCCCCACTGGGCCATCTCACCAGCTCCTATTTTGTATCTTGATTGAAGATATGTTTGCAGAAAAAGAATTATGGCAGGTATGAGGCTGATGTCTTTAGAAAGGTCTCCTTGCAAGGAGACCCCTGACTGGCTATCTGGGAAATTTGATTTCTAGAAGGTTCCCAGCATTACGAGAATTGGGGAGAGTAGCTTGTTGTGCCTAGAACGTTTGTACAAGCAATTGTGGTTTGTACCAAACTTGTTTTCCTTCTTGGAATTTTGGGACATGCCAGGCAGAGGGTGCCTCTGAGACCAGTCTTCAATAAAATGCCTTGTGCTCAGGGCCTCCAAGGAGCTTCTGTGGTAGACCGCATGGCACGTGTCTGTTTAGCAAGAGGAATTAAGTACATCCTGAGTGACTCCCCTGGAAGATGATTGGAAGCTTAGGCATGATTTTTCCTGGCCTTTGCTTTGATAATTTTGTTGTAATAAATCATAGGTCTGAGTCCAGCTTTATACAGAGTCTTGGGAACTGTCTTAGAGAGTCATCAAACATCGTCCATCTGAAGACGTCCTTCTGAAAGCTACTTTTGGAAATAGATTTATTTATGTTTATTTTATGTTGCATGGGTGTTTTGCCTGCATATATGTCTGTGCACCATTTGTGCAGTAACCACAGAGGCCACAAAAGTGTGTCAGAGCCCCTGGAATTAGAATTATAGGCAGTTGTATGCCACCCTCTACGGGTGCTGGGAACCAAACATGGATCCTCTTTTAGAAGAACTAGTGTTCTTAACCACGAAGCCATCTCTCCAACCCTAGAAACAGACTGACTACTTACATATCATTTGAATGTAAGACTCTAAGTAAGGGACTATGCTGATGTCATTGTTTCAGTAAGAGACGTATGGTTTACATTTGCATACAGCTACATAGAAATAGTTCACTGCTTTCACAGAGATTATATCACTGGCTTGATTTGGATTTTGATAATTCAGAGCAACACTCAGTTGTATGCTATTTGAAAAATTAGAAAAAAACCCATAAAACAACAACAAACAAACAAATGAACAAACAAAAAACAAAACATATCCAAGAAGGGTCTGGAGAGATGGCTCAGAGGTGAAGAGCACTAGCTGTGCTTCCAGAGAACCCAGGTTCAATTCCCAGTACCTGCATAGCAGCTCACAACTGTCTGTAACTCCAGTTCCAGGGGCTCTGAGGCCCTCTTCTGGCCTCACCTGCACCAGACATGCACAGTACACAGATACACATGCAATAATAAAAGTAAAAATAAATTCAATTCTGTTAATTGTGAAGTGGTGTCTCATTGTGGCTCTGTGTCCTGATAGCTATGATGTTCACTGTATCTTCATGTGCTGAATGGCACATTTATGTGCCGTGGGTTTTGTTTTTGTTTGTTGGTTTCCTTTTTATTTTCAAGCATGTCTGAATTCTTTGCCCATTGTTTGGTTGGGTTGTTTGTTGACTTGCATGTGTAGTGCATATTGACTTCTTTATATGTCCTAGACACAGGTTTTTTTTTTTTTTTTTCTGATACAGGGTTTCTCTGTGTAGCTGTGGTGCCTGTCCTGGAACTCACTCTGTAGACCAGGCTGGCCTCAAACTCATAAAGATCCTCCTGCTTCTGCCTCCCGAGTGCTGGGATTAAAGGTGTGCACCACCACCGCCCAGCTTAGACACAGATCTTTTATGAAACATGTGATTTGGAAGATTTTCTCCCATTAAATGGACTGTCTTTTCACTTTCTTGACATTGTCCTTCAAAGCACATGTACTTTTAATTTAGAAATCCATTTTTTCTTTATTTTTCTTTTGTTGTTTGGGCTTTGGGTGTTATATCCAAGAAACCATTGCCTAATCTAAGCCATAAGTACTTATGCCTTTAATATAGTTTGAGTTAATTTTGAATATGCTGTAGAGTATTGATCTAACGTCATCCTTTAGGTCCGTGAACACCTAATTGTCTCAGCGATACTAAAGGGTCTAGTCTTTTAAAGTTAAGCTGTTTGACATTCTTGCCAAAATGTCAACTGACCTCACGTATGGGCTTATTACTAGGCTCTCAGTTCTGTTCTGTTCATCTACATATGCTACTTGTGTTTCAGTACTATGCACAGGCTCTTCTTTTTAACTTATTGAGATAGATTCTTTCTATCTAGCCAAGACTCACCTGGAACTCATGATCCTCCTGACTCAGCCTCCCAAGTGCTGGAGTGGCAGATGTGCACTATCCTGCAGCTCACACTCTGGGTTACTATAGCTTTGTACACAGATGTGCACTAACCTGCAGCTCACACTCTGGGTTATTATAGCTTTGTACACAGATGTGCACTAACCTGCAGCTCACACTCTGGGTTATTATAGCTTTGTACACAGATGTGCACTATCCTGCAGCTCACACTCTGGGTTATTATAGCTTTGTACACAGATGTGCACTAACCTGCAGCTCACACTCTGGGTTATTATAGCTTTGTACACAGATGTGCACTATCCTGCAGCTCACACTCTGGATTATTATAGCTTTGTACACAGATGTGCACTATCCTGCAGCTCACACTCTGGATTATTATAGCTTTGTAATTAGTTTGCAATTTGGAAGTGCGAGGATCGTTTGGCTGTTTAGGTTTCTCTGAACTTCCACATGAACTTGAAGATCAGCTTGGTAAGTGTTCCTGAGAGAGAGGGAGAGGAGGAAAAGGGGGGGGGGAGAGAAGAGTTGAGACACTCACGTGATTCCATGGAATCTGCATATCATTTTTAAAAGAATTCCTTCTTAAGAACATTATCTTCTAATCCATGGATATAGACCGTTTTTCAATTTATTTAGGACCCTGACTTATTTTAATAATGCTCTCTAATTTCTGGTAGTCAAATCTTAAACTTATCCTAAGGATTTCATCATTTTGGCTGTTGTGAGATAACTTCATCTTTCCCGTTCTTTCTGTTGCTGTCACTATATATTCTATTTGTGCACATTATAAACCCCACATACACATACATTGCTGTAATCATGCTTTAAGTTATCAGTTTCCTTTCATCAAAGTTAAGAAATTTAAAAAGGAATTTCCAGTCCTTTACATTTTCCCAAATACTGAGCCTTTCTATTTATTCCTCTGAGTCAACATAACTTTTCTTCCTCTATAATTTTCTTGATTTTAAAGAACTTTAAACACTTGTACAGCTCTGGTTTGCTATATTAAATGTATTTTAGAAGCTGAGAGATGGTTTAGTCAGTATAGTGCTTGCAA
This sequence comes from Peromyscus eremicus, assembly GCF_949786415.1. Lineage (NCBI taxonomy): Eukaryota > Metazoa > Chordata > Mammalia > Rodentia > Cricetidae > Peromyscus > Peromyscus eremicus. Next base: position 77,902,847 of record NC_081417.1, on the reverse strand, counting down.
GCCCAAGCTTCTGGACCTCTCTGCTTCTTTAAACTACTCTGTGTAAGTTCCAGCTGCCGCAGGATCTCCCACAGGTTTCTTCCATCTCATTAGCTCAGTAACACTGCTCCATGCTCTTCTCTGGTTGGGCTGTACCTCTCCACCCAACCATACGGAAACTGTCCCCAGGTAACAATCCTGGGAAAATGTGAATCCCATGTTAGCATTTTCCGTGCTTTGTGCTCACAATCTTTCATTGCTTGTGGTCCAGTACTTGCAAGAAGTTGTTTAATATAGTTTATCCAGTTTTAGAGTTGTCAAGGTGTACCACTGTGATGACCAAAAGTGGAACCCCACTTTCCTTATTAAATATTTATTTAGAGCTTGAATAATATGGACCAAGATATTTCTAGTTTGTGTGATATTAGCAAGTTGAGATGCCCACAGGAATCATCCAGTAACACTTTAGTTTAGGTGCAAACCCTCTAAGCATCAAATGATATGTATTTCTTTTGGAATCATGTAGACCAAATGAAACATTCATGAACATTACTGTTCACTTACCAGTGGCAACTCTATTACATTTTAGCTTTATTTTTCTTTGCTGGGGATTGAGCCTAGGCACACCAGGCTAACCTTCTACCACTGATCACCGCTGTTAAATGTTAGATTCTGGCTTGGCAGCCTTAGTCTCAGTTTCCCCATCGGTAGAGTGGAATGACACCACTGAACCAATGGAGGTTACTGTGAGAGTTAATGAAACCAGTTCAAAGAGTGTTTATCACATAACATTCGCTCCGCAAATGGAAGCTTGTCCAATAACAATCGTGTTTACAGTGTTTCTATCTACCATCATTTGGGGATGTCGGTTAAGTCTTTTTTTCAACTGGGACCAATAGACAACCTTCTCTATAACAACTGAGGCTCCAAATACTCCATCTGACTCATTCCCAATGTGCAAGTGAAACCCATTATGCCTTCTGGTTCCTTACAAGTGACCTAGCCTCCATCTTTTCTCTCAGCTTTACTGTTCTTTCCAGAACTCAAGCTCTCTAGTCAGAGACCCACCACCCCATCTTGCTAACCTATTGGGTCGTAAGTGTTCCCTTTGGTTTCTCATCTTAAATGATGTCTTCTCTCCCCTGAAAACACCTGAAGCCCTCCTAAATAGATGTGGCCTTTTACCATTTTAACTCCCATCTTCTTCATTGTCTAAGGGTGGGCTTTGTGACTTTTTTTGAGATTATGATATAATTACATTATTTCCCCCTTCCCTTTCCTCCCCCAAACCCTCCCAAATACCCCTCTGTGGAAGTTTGAATAGGAATGGCCTCCATAGACTCATGTGTTTGAATGCTTGGCCCATAAGGAGCGGCACTATTAGGTGGTGTGGCCTTATTGGAGTAGTTGTGGCCTTGTTGGAAGAAGTGCGTCATTGTGGGGGCAGGCTTTGAGGTCTCAGATGCTCAAGCTAGGCCTAGTACAGCATCCACTTCCCACTGCCTGCTGATCCAAATGTAGAACTCTTAGCTCCTCCTCCAGGGCCATGTCTGCCTGTATGCCTCCATGCTTCCTGCGGTGTTGAGAATGGACTAAAGCTCTAAAATCATAAGCCATCCCCAACTAAATGCTTTCTTTTATAGGAGTTGCCATGGTCATGGTGTCTCTTCACAGCAGTAAAACCCTAACTAAAATATCCTTTTTGTTCTCTTTCAAATTCATGGCCTTTTTTTTCATTAGTTGATGTTACATACATATACATACATGTGTATACACATATGTTCCTAAATACGAAAATATAACCTCTTAGTCTGTACAGTGTTGTCATATGTATGTGTTTTCAGTGCTATTTGGGACTGGATGGTCACTGGTATGCTCTTCCCTGGGGAAGACTATTTCTCCCATTCTTAGCGTTCTTTAGTTGCTGGAGCTCTCTGTAGAGGGTTGGGGTCTCTGGGCTTTCTAGTCCACCTTAGAATGTCTGTTGTTGTCCTCTTTGGTCCTGTCCTCTTCAATCTCCTCATTACGACCTTTGTTCCTTTACCATCTTGTAACAACACCTCCAACCAGTCAGCAATCTCCTTCTCACACATCCTATCCTAATTACTGGCACTTCTAGTGTGCCCAACCACAAAAATCACTAAGTCACACAGCATAGTTTGTGGGCACAATGCCCTGTCCTCACAAGTGCTGGTTCAGCACTCTGACCAGGACTTTTCTTCGACTTCTTTGTAACACTTAATCTAATAATTCCTTGAGCATCTTTTTTCTCCATTTCCCTTGTCTCCAGTTTCCAGTCCAGCACTCAGGATTTCAAAAACATTCCTTCCTGTGTCAAAAGTTCCAGCACCTCTCTGTTTTGCTCATCATCTTGGTCTTACAGATCCCTGATCCTAGATAAATTGACTCATGTTCCCCCCGTGCCCCCCCCCCCCGTATCCGCCTGTACCAAGCAATGCTGGAGGAAGTAACGCAGCAGGCTGAGGAGTTCAGCATGAAGTTGGAATTTCCTCACTACCGTGCACAGGTAACCTTAACCTCTGCGCTCCTTCCTTTCTTCAGCAGGAGGTAGACCGACACATCTGTGTCCTACATTATGTGAAGGACAGACAGAGGTTTCTGATTCAAGGCCAGCTACAAGTATCTGGTATGTGTTCACAGAAGTGCCATTTTGGATGTGAACAGCACATGGCTAGTTTTTCATGGTAGACCCATTGCTGACATAGTAAACCCAATTCTTACAGTTTCAGCATCCTTAATTGCAAGGCACTAAAATCCTTCCCCAAGTGTCTGAAACGAGGACAAGTGATTTGCAGGGTGGGCATTTCCCATTTCTACCTTGAAATGGAATCCTTCCCTAGCTATATGCTTATTCAATTAATGTTTATGCTATTCACTGGACCATAAAGTTCACTGGGGTATTGACTGCATCTGTTTTTGCTCACAAGGCACAATTTTAGCATTTTATGGGTTTATGGGTTTAGCATTTAATACTTGGTTAAAGAATTTTTTTAAACAAATACTTTTTAATTTATTTTATTTTTATTTTATGTGCATTCATGTTTTGCCATGGGTGTAAGGTCTCCTGAAACTGGAATTACAGACAGTTGTGAGCTGCCATGTGGGTGCTGGGAATTGAACCCGGGTCCTCTGGAAGAGCATTCAGTTCAGTGCTCTTAACCACTGAGCAATCTCTCCAGCCCCCAATTTTTATTTATTTATTTATTGTTTTGAGACAGGTTTCTCTGTGGAACAGGCCTGGCTGTCCTGGAACTCGCACTAAAGACCAGGCTAGTCTCGAACTCACAGAGATCTGCCTGCCTCTACCTCTGAGTGCTGAGATTAAAGGCATGTGCCACCACCGCCCAGCAGTTAAAGGACTTCTTAAGCTTTTTCCAATTATGGCCCTTTTTACTAAAGAAGTTCTTATGGGGCCATGAGTTTAGGTATATAAAATAGCTCTACAAATCAAACACATTTATTGAAAATCAAAAGGAAATGCATTTGTAAACAATTCTTTGGAATACCTATAATTTCATCATTTATTAAAGACCAAAGCAAATTTGTATACTAGTGACATGGATGTATTTGTTGGTGTAAACTCAGTCTATTCCAAAGATACACTAACTTGACACATTGTGTAGAATGATGGTCGTAAAAGGGTTTGGTTTCTACAGTTCGCCATCGTGTTTCTCTAAGAGCAGAAAACTTTATACGTAAGCGACAACACTGAAGTTCATAACATGCTACAGTCATGGATCTAAGTCAGGGTGTTTAAGGCAGTGTTTGGTGGCATCGCATGGCACCAGTGGACGCTCTGTGTTTAGAGCCAGGGCTTCTGTGAGGTTTCACAGTGCGCCCTGCCAGCACCTCAGATTCCTCATGCATTGGATTTCGTACTGAATTTCGGTCCTCACGCACCTGGACGGCTTTCACTCTTGCTCACATTTGGTGGATGTGCCCACATCGAGTTACTGGATCCTGTGTGGGGTCATGACTCACAGTTTAAGCAGCTTTGAATGATTTGAATGCGTTGTTTTATGAGGACATGAGTCACAATGACGTTTAGCATATGATTCCACTGCTGTCCTCAGGGCATTTCTCTTACTTCTCTGCTCTCTCTAAGATTCATGCTCTCAGCATAGGCCTCTTTCCATGCTCTGTTTTCATCTTCAGATTTCTCTCCGTTGGATACTTACAACTGAGAATATAAACTGTCTCCTCTGAGCCGTCTTTGAATAACTTTAGGATGATTTTGATAGCAAATAACAGAAAGTTGTTCAATTTGTTGTTAAAAACTAATGAAGTTTGTAATTGACTTGAAATTCAGAGAGAAAGCAGCCTTGGGCACATGCATAACGGCTCTGGTGGTGCTTCCCTGCAGCCCCTGTACCTGTCTTTCCCTCTGGATTGGATTTCCCTTAGACTGGGAACAAAGTGGCTGCAGTGGTTTCATACCAACCCTAAGACACCACAATATCTGAAGGAAGAAGAGGCTGATTCTGCCTCCTGTTATAGTAATCAACTGCTTCCCAGCAGACTCTCTCTTACAACACCCATGCTAGCCCATGGGTCCAATCTTGAACCAACCCTTGCCTAGTGAGAATGGGATAAGCAGACCTTGCTCTATTTAGCCATTTAGGATGGGTTGGAAGTTGAGGGAGTCCACCATCTTGATTCCCATGACCAGTTAAAACATAATTTAGATTTCTAAGTCTGATTGAGCTTTCTCTTGTTTAATCCTTTTAAAGCCTTTGTCCGATCTTTCTTCTGTCTTTATTGACTCTTGTCTCTCAGTCTCACTTAAATTTTGTAATCAACCCAACCCGACTTTAACTGTTAGCACATCTCCTCATATCTAACATTCAGCACTTGTTAGCATGTTCAAAATTTTACCCACATCATTTTGTAGCCACAACTTGCTGGGTCGGTCCTCAGTCATTTCTGGGTAACTTCAAAATTATCTTTCTTCATTTTTTTTTTAAGACAGGGTCTCTCTATGTAGCCTTGGCTGTCCTGGAACTCTCTCTGTAGACCAGGCTGGCCTCAACTTCACAGAGATCCTCCTGCCTCCACCTGAATCCCGAGTGCTGGAATTCAAGGCATGCACCACTACCCCCAGTTCTTCATCCTTTTTCAAGTTTGCTAAACCTTGCTGGAGAAAGGGGCAAAGTTCTGTGAATTTGTGCCACTGTAAATTCTTAGAGGTTAAGTCCACACAGCAGGCTTGTGGTAGTTTCAATGAGAACGGTCCTCATAGGCTCATATATCTGAATACTTAGTCATCAGCTGGTGGAATTGTTTTGGAAGAATTAGGAGGTGTGGCCTTGTTGGAGGAGATGTGTCACTGGGGATGGGCTTTGAGCTTTCCAAAGCCCATGCCATTCCTAGTTAACTCCTTTGTTCTCTCTCTCTCTCTCTCTCTCTCTCTCTCTCTCTCTCTCTTTCTCTCTCTCTCTCTCGGTTGTGGATCAGATGTAAGCTCTCAGTTACTGCTCCAGTACCATGACTGCTTACCTATAGCCATGCTTCCCACCTTGACGGTCATGGGCACACCCTCTGCAACTGTGAGCCTTTAATTAAATGTTTCTTCTTATAAGTTGCCTTGGTCATGATGTTTTTGTCATGGCAACAGAAAAGTAGCCAAGACAATGCTCTTCTTTACTTCTTTCAGTCAATTCCTTCAACAAGTTGCAAAGATTATCCTGCTTCTATAATCCACCAGACTGTACGACTCTAGGCAAGTAATTTAAACTTTTTGAAATCCAGTTATTTAATTTTAAAAATGTGAATCAAAGGACCTACATCAAAAGCTTGTTCAAAAGATGAAAAAGTCAAGTTATGTGAAGCAATTTGGCAGCTTTCTGGCACATAATTCTTGACTTATTGAGTTTTTATTTTAATGGCATGTCAGTCTTTCTGCTCTTAGGGATTATCTTGACTTTCTGATCAATACAAGTCAATTTTTGTAGATCCCTTGGCCTCCTTTTATCTCTAAATATAGAATAACTGCGTTCATTATTATACCCCAAATCAAATGGCTAATACTTGGCCATGCACAGGAAATGTCCAGCTTTTGCTCCGCTGCACTCTTCGTGTCCTTGTTTGTAATGCTGATTCTGTGAGATTACAGAAACACAAGAGCAAACATCACCATGTAACCATTTGGAAAGTGGGCTAGACATTTGCTTGTGATGGTTAGTGACAAATAAATCTTTTGGTATTCAAAATTTGCCTGAGAGAGACTTGGGGCTCAGGGGACGTCTAAACGAAAAGATTAATTTAGCTCTGATAGTTGGCAACATAAACAAAACAAAGATGAATAAGTTAGCTTTATGTGTAAATAGCTGTTCATGGCCCAAATAATTTCCCTCTATGATAGTGACTTCCTACTCAATGTTGCAATGTCTCTCTGACATAAACAGTAACAATGGTAACAGTGATCGGCATGCTTGATGGTAGCAACAGGGAGGGAAAACAAACATTTCCCTACTAACGAACTACAACCAGCCAAGAAAAGTCTCCTTTCATAGGGCAGGACCAGAATGTTTCTTCACATATACACACTAAGTCCCTATAGGTAATTCTTTGCTTGCTCACAAATGTGTGCATATGCATTTGTATATGTGCACCTGTGTGTACATACATGCATGTGGAAGCCAGAGGTTGGTGTTAAGTATCAGAGTACCTTTACTTATTATTATTATTATTAAGGCAGGATCTTTTTTTGAGATTTATTTATTATGTATACAGTGTTCTGCTTGCATGTATCCCTTCAGGCCAGAAGAGGGAGCCAGCTCTCATTACAGATGGTTGTGAGCTACCATGTGGTTGCTGGGAATTGAACTCAGGACCTCTGGAAGAACAGCCAGTGCTCTTAACCTCTGAGCCATCTCTCCAGCTCCTTGAGGCAGGATCTTTAAGTGAACCTGGAGCTCACCAATTTAGCTTGACTGTCAGGCCAGCAAACTCCAGGGAGATCCCATCTCTGCCTCTTGGCACTAGAATTACAAATGCCCGCTACCGTAATTGGCTGTTCACGCGGGCGCTGGGCGTCTGAACTCAGGTCCCCATGCCTGCATGGCAAGCACTTTCCCGGCTGCTCCACTTCTCCTGCCCCCGCGAGAGATAATTCCTACGTTAAATTCAATTATTTGCTTAAAGTAAACTTGGATTTAGGAGAGAACCTTAAAATGATGTTATTTTCCTGTGGGTAATTATTCTAGTCAGCAAGTATTTTAAGCTAGGATCTTGGTATTAGAAATCTGAGATTAGAATTCTAGGTAAAGTAACTTATGAATTCAAACACCTTTGTAAAACCATTCTTTTGTTCTCTTACTCTCCTTAAAAGTATCTATTCTATTTCTGATCCAGTGGTGAATATTTAGATTTTTGAAGCCAGGGGCTACTGCGGAATTTGAGAAGGTAAAAGGCTTCTGCCATTTTCTAGAATGTGTATCATTGTCAAGATGAGACCAAATTGAACGGGAGTACAACAGTCCCATTAAAAAACTGTAATGGTCCATCTACTGACATGCAATTCCATGTTCATGTCATCGTGTTCATTCCTAGAACTGTTTACATAGATGTAATGGTTTTCCTGCTTTTATGGTACAAAACTGCCCACCAACTCCAACCTTTTCCTCTAGCCCTCCACCATTATATATAAATTTACACACACGTACGCACGCATGCACGCACACACTTCATTTTTAAAAATATTCACCTAAAATTCAGGACACAATGACACAAGTTTGGATTGGCATGGGATATTGCAAGCCTGGACTAGCTGGACCATAGCCTGTAAGCCATTCTAATAAGAGAGAGAGAAAAAGAGAGAGAGAGAGAACAAAGAATATTTATTTTTTACTTCCTTGCTCCAATAAAGCATCTCTGGATATAGCAATTAATCTACAAATGTAGTTCCCTATTAGTGACTCAGGGCACTACATTAACTGTCCTAGTTAGGATTTTTATCGCTGAGATGAAACACCATGACCAAAAACAACTTGGGGAGGAAAGGGTTTATTTGGATTACACTTCCACATTGATGTTCATCAATGAAGGAAGTCAAAGACAGGAATCAAATAGGGCAGGAGCCTAGAGGCAGTTGCTCATGCAAAGGCCATGGAGGAGTGCTGCTTACTGGATTGCTCCCAATGGCTTGCTCAGCCTTCTTATAGAATCCAAGCTCACCAGTCCAGAGTTGTCCTTACCCACAGTGGGCCCTCCTCCATTAATCACTAATTAAGAAAATGTCCTATAGGATTGCCTGCAGCATAATGTTATGAAGGCACTTTTTCAATGGAGGCTCCCTCCTCTGTGTGGAATAATCTTCCTGTACACTGTGAATATGCATTACTCTCATTGGTTAATAAAGAACTAACTAGCCTATAGCTGGGCAGGAGGAGATTGGATGGGAGAGCCAGACTAGGAGGACACTGGGAAGAAGAAGGGCAGAGTCAGGAGTCAAGCAGATGAGAGAAGCAAGATGGACATGCCATACTGAGAAAAGGTATCAAGCCACATGGCAAAGCGTAGATAAGAAATATGGGTTAATTGAAAATGTAAGAGTTAGCTAGTAATAAGCCTGAACAATTGGCTGAGCATTTATAATTAATATTAAGCCTCTTTGTGGTTACTGGGGGGTGGCTTCTAGGATGGAAACTTCCACCTACACGCCTCTCTGATGATTTTAGCTTGTATCAAGTTGACATAAAAGCAGGCAGCACAGTAACTATTTTCTCTCCACATCTCTCATGCTCACAGACGTGTAGAGACCCCTTTAGTGATACTCCCTAGGTCACTGAAATGACTGCTCACACTCTTGTGACCAAAGCTTTTCTTAAAGTTCTTCATTGGTCAGGATTGAGATTGGTACGTGGTAAAAAGAACAGCTCTCAAATTGAACTCTGAAGATTAGAATTTTCAGGCAAAATTTCCCTCTGATTTAATGAAAATGATCCCTTGGCTGAGATGGCAGTAAGCTACAATGATATGCAGTGGCACCATGAAGACTAGTGTACCAGAGACATTTCTGGCTGCAGCTTTTATTCAAAATATAATATTTCTTACTGGAGTAAAACATCCCCTGATGTTTGATATAAAATTATCAACCTAGGACATGTTTTATTTTATTAAATTCTCACTAGTAATCACAATTAATAGCAGTTTCTATTCACCTGGTAGGGAGACTAGTCCTCCTTCAGAGTCTCTTGATCTCTATGCTCACACTGCCTGGAGGGCCCCTTGGCTATCTTGATATGCCAAAGGCATCACACTAGTTTATAATGTGTAGGAAACTATGCTAATTTAGTGTTTCTAAAAAGTGCCCTTCAGGTTTTAGTAAGACATGTGCATACCAAATGATGGGAAACAAACCGGTTAGCCAGCAGGTCTGGGAAATGAAACACACAGAATTGGTGCTATGAGATATGTGGATGAACCTTATAGAATGGCCTAAGAATACACACAAAAAAATATGTTCTATTAGATGTACTAACAATAGACGAAGATCCAATTATCAGGTTGACAAGATGATCTATCTTGTGGATGTCAGATGTCTTGTCCTTAAGGAAATTTTTGTTGTTGTTTGATTTGCATATTTATTTTTTATGGTCTTATCCACAAAGTGGCCATGTCGGCAACAATGAAGGTTGAGTGTGGTCCTAGCAGTATGGATTTTCTCAGGCTAAGTTGTCTGGTAAGCTGATTGTTTACCTTACTAATAAGCAGTACCAACTTGAAGGCTCTACTATGGCAAAATTCTCCAAGGTGACCTGCCATCATCATCTCATCAGATAGGAGGTAACGATTTGTCCTCAGGGAAATACATGCAAATTCCTCACATAGTTGTGCCCTACCATAACAGTGCTATTCTCTGATTTTATATACTTCCCTATCCATTATAATGGTAGTTTACACACTTCTTCTAAATAAGAACTCATGGAAGAAATATATTAGAAAGTCTATGCCCTAGAAATCTGCTCATATAACCGTATACTTCATCTCTTCAAGCAGGGAGCAGCCTGTTGAAGGAGCTGGGCATAGCATCCATACTCTTGGATGCTACTCTGCAGGATGCAGCATATGCTTCAGATCAGCACAGATATTTATTACATCACATGATTCTTCAGGGCTTTCCAACATCTGGTCTCTATTTCTCTCAGAACTCTTAGATCTGGCTTGTTCGGGCCACCCCTTTAGCTGGTTTGAGCCTTTTTGAGCCACTCCCGTTCGTTCCTGCAGATACAAAGCCCTTGTCGCTAACGTGCTTCCATCACTGTGAACTTGTCACAGCAAACAAACATCTTGCTAAAGGTTTTCAGTTGTTTGATCAAAGCAACGCAGACACTTTTCAATGCCTTGCTAATGGCAGTGTCTGCTTTCCTTCTTTGTTTCATTAACATGGATACACAGTCATGAATGTTTTCACTAGTTTTCAAATCTCTTTCATTAATATGAATTGTCTTTTTGGTCCAATTTATGTTTTCGCTTTTAATTCGTATTCATATGGTATTGATGTTGCGATCATGTTTTCATTTTGCTAGTATTGCTGTGATATCTTTTTTAAAATGTGTGTGTGTGTGTGTGTGTGTGTGTGTGTGTGTGTGAGAGAGAGAGAGAGAGGGGGGGGAGAGAGAGGTGAGCATATGAGAGTGTGTGAATGTTTTTATATGTGGGTGCGGGTGAGTAGGGGTCCTTGCTTTTCCACCTTGTTCGAATCAGGGTCTCTTTGCTTCTGTGTAGGCCAGGCTAGCCCATGGGCATGGATCTTTTGTGAGGGTTCTGAGGATCTTAAATCAGGCTGTCAAGCTTGTGTGGCCAGCACCTTTACTCAGTCTCCCTCCCCATTTTTTAAAAACTGTTTTGTGCCAGAGCCTTGCTGTGTAGCCCCGTGCTGAGATCCATTTGACTTATCTTTTCAGATCATTTTGTAGTTTTTCATTATGAATTTTGTAGAAATGGAATATAGCTGGACTCTCTTTTCTGACAGACGAGGGAGAGTTTTTGCTCACTAGAGGTAGTGGTGACTGGATTTATTCAAATTTTTTTTCTAGAATTTTCTACACTGTATTTTTCCTCTCTCTGTATTTTCTGTCTTTTCTCTATGGACTGTATATTCTTTGCTTCCCACCCACTGTGATTTGAAAGTTTATATAATTGCATAGATATTTTTCAAAATCACCCTTCAGCTTCAGTTTCTCTTCTTATCAGAGAGTCCGGTGTGTTGGAACAGTGTGTACCCTCACCCATTATTTTGCTTCTTTTCTGCCTCATGTGACCTTTCATATTAAAAAAATTATACAGAAATACAAATCTAATATTTTTTTCCAGAAAGCGCCTGTAGATGATACATTTTTTAAAAGCCTTTATCACCTTAGAAGTAAAGTCTGAAGTTCTCACCTTTACTTCTAATGCCAATTTGGCTCTAATTATCTGGCTGAAATCATTAATTGGTGGCATTTTAGTGGGTGACGAGCATCCAATCCTCATATGACATATTGAATGGCTGGAAGGTGCATAAAAACATGGAGAAAAGGGGAAGTATGGTGGTTTTAATGAGAATGGGCCCCATAGGCTCATGTATTTGAATGCTTTGTCACCAGGGAGTGGCGTTATTTGAAAGGACTAGAAGGATTAGGAGGTGTGGCCTTGTTGGAGGAAGTGTGTCACTGGGGGTGGGCTTTGAGGTTTCAAAAGCCCATGCCAAGCCCAGAGTCTCTCTCTCTGCCTACAGATCGGGATGTAGTTCTCAGCTACTGCTCTGGTGTCTGCTTGAACGCAACCATGCTTCTGGCCATGAGGATAATGAAACTGTAAGCAAGGCCCCAGTTAAATGCTTTTCTCTTATATAGTTGCCTTGGTCATGGTGTCTCTTCACAGCAATAGAGCAGTGACTAAAACAGGGAGGCTCATGATACAAAAGAATATCAGTGAAATAATAGACAAAATAGATGTGTTCTGCAGAATGTAAAAATACTAATCAAAGGGGAGGTGCTATCTGTCTAAGACAGCATCAGTCATTCCTACCAATGAAAGCAGCCATACAAGGGCCATGAGGACTCTGTGTACACATGGGCATGGTAGTCATAGGTTAATGGTTTTAAAACTTCATGCTTACAGGGCCTTGAGACAGAGTTTCCCATGGAATAGTCATGTCCCCTGAACTTTGGGGATTCAAAATGCTCATTAGAAGGAAGCCCTGCTGACCTGGGAGTCTGATGTAGTTGCTTCCAACATTCCTGTGTTAGAGACTTGGTATTTGATGCAGTACTGTTGGGAGGTGAGGCCTAATAGGAGGTTCTTGAGTCACGGGGGTCATGAAAGATGACTGCCATTATTACAGGGGCAGATTCTTGTAGAAAAGATGCATGTGGGGCCTGGGAGACCTCTCAGTTGGTAAAGTGCTTGTTGCACATGCATGAGAGCCTGAGGGTGGATCCTCAGCAGCAATTTAAAGAGCCAGGGATGGGGTATGCATCTGTAATCAAGTATTAGGGAGGCAGAGACAGGAGGACCTCTGGGGCTTGCTGGCCAGCTAGTTTAGCCAAATTGATGAGCTCCAGGTCAATGAATGACCCTGTCTCAAAAGTAACATGGGAAAGCAATCAAGGGAGACACCTGAAGTCCACCTTCATCTCCACATATATGGGGAAGTAGAGGCAAGAATAACAATTCAAGGGCAGCCTTGGCTACATAACAAGTTTGAGGCTAGCCTAGGTGGCATGAGTCTCTGTCTCAATATCCCTCTAAAAGTCAAGCTGTTTGCCCCAGCTCTGTTTCTCCTGCCCTCCCTCTCCCCCTCCTCCTCCTCCTTCTCTCCCATTTCCCACATCTTCTCTTGTCCTTTGTCTTCTGAAATAGATGAACACACTAAGAAAATTGTTGCTGGAGACTGGCCCCGTGATCTCGAACTTCTTGGCTTCTAGTTCTAGCCACATGTATTCCTGCTTATTATAAATCCCCCAGCCTGAAGCTGGGCATGGTGCTACACAAGTGTAATTCCAGCTCTGGGGATACTGAGGCGGCACAATTAGGATTTTGAAGCCAGCTCTGGTTCGGCAGTGAGTGTGAGGTCAGACCGAACAATGTGATGACACACCCCATCTCAAAAAATAAAATAAATAAATGAAGACTTTAAAAGTATCCAGTCTGTGGCGTTCCATTATAGTAGTATAAAATAGACTCCTACAAAGCAAGCAAGCAGGCTAAAGTCCATCCAGCTCTCGGGCTGCCTCAGCTCTGTGGGAAGGTGATCCTGGTAGATACAGAGTGTGTGCCTCACTGTGTCTTACTATAACATTTTAACAAGAAAATGCTTTGAAGTTGGAAAGCTTCTGATCTAACCTGGGGGTGATGGGAATCCCTTGGGAACCCTGCTGGGGTCCTGCCTAGGAAAGGCACCAAAGGTATTCAGTTAGAGAATGTGCTGTGTCCTGTTATCTCAGCACCTGGGGCCTAGGTGGCCGCACAGGTGGGCGCATGCCTCCTTCCTCAATCAACCTGCTTCCTCTCCTCTGAAACACAGCTGCTGACCCCAGTTGTGAGAAGGGTTAGCGCAGAGGGGCAGCACACAGACAGTCCTCGGCCTGGAGGAGTGTTCAGGAAAGGTAGCTCCTTGGTTTAATTCTTCTTAAGATAAACATTCAGGATGAGGGTGCTCTTCAGCTGATTATGGGAGCAGTGAGGAAATTGCTACTTGTAGATTGGAAGTTATTGCTTGTTTGTTTTATGGACGAGAACGTGGCTTTTTGATTCCACACTGAGGGTTGGGCAATCGGAAGAAGAAAGACCCATAGTGATGATTGGTGGAGTAACCTTCGAGGAAAGTAAGTCAGCATCAGGTCCAGAGAAGGCTGCTTATGAACAAGGGAGGTCCAGGGACTAAGATGGACGTGGAGCCTAGCTTGGGGGTTTAGCTCTCCTAACCATGGGTGAGAAACCTGAGCGTCAGTAAGAGCATAGAGGGGACAACTGCAGACTTTCCCTCTCTTCTCTGATAGTCCAAGAGTTGCATAGTTATTCTAAGTTTTTTTTTTTAAATGAGACATTTCAGAGGGAAGTTTTCCGTGCTTCTTCATTGACAAAATGATTTCAATAATACTTGCTTTGCAGTATATAAAGCCTGTAGAATTTAATTTACTCTCCCCCCCAACACAGTACTTTATTTTTCCCCACAAAATATCAGATATTTTAGAGGAAGACCTTCCCAGATGCCACCTTTCAATGTTTGACTTTTTTCAATTTTCATATCCTTCAATAGAGTTTTTATTCATATAGCTCATTTTTTTCATACTAACTGCTTTGTATTTATTTAGTTTTAGGCATTGAACCCAGAGTCAAATGTAGTCTAGACATGTGCTCTACTGCCGAGCTGCATGTGAAGCAATGATTTGCTTTGAATGTATCTCACTTACTTTAATAGATTAGAAAGCAACTTAAAAGTAAATTTTAAGCCTTTCTTTATGTATTGATAAGTTGTTCATCACTCTAATAGGTTAAACAGGGGCCAGATAATAGTTTTATATCCTACATACATAGAAAATATTCTTCATATCCTGCGAAGTATTATTGAACTCCTTTTATCAATTGAGAAAATGAGTCTTAGAGGATTCAATAGCTTATCCTACTTTGGATCTAGAAATTGACATGGCTGGGATTTTAAATTAGCCCCCCCCACGCCTTTTGAGTCGGGTTTTTATGTAGCCCAGGCTAGCCTCAACCTTCCTGCTTCCACATCCCGAGTGCTGGGCTTTACAGATGTGTGTCATAACGTCTGGTTTATCAGTTCTCATCCAGGACTTTGTGCATGCTTGACAAGTACTCTACCAACAAGCTACATCCCGGCCCCAAAGCCTGCTCTTTCCCTATGGGTCAGGATGCCTTCTGCCTTACGATATTTATGCCTCTGTGTTTGATGCCTTTGCTTTCCCTGAAACTCTAGCTTCAGCTTTATTTCGAAGGCTTTGTGGGTCTTCTTTCAGTGGCTGCAAATGGTCTATGTGAACTACACTAGATTTAATTTCCTTCAGATATTTCCTTTTATTACGACATAATACATTACTCCAGCAACCGCAGCCCCTTCGTCTTTCATCCAGAGGAGCTAGCCAGGGTCTTCAAGTTCCCAAACAGGTCTTAAGTCTCTGATGACAAAATGCTTCCCCCAAACACATCATTCTAAAATAGAAATAATTTTGTGATTTCTTCATATATGTATTTTAAAGACTCACAGACCTCATCGGGAATTCATGAGGAACCAATGGACGTGTCTTATTTAACAAAAATGTAGGGGAAATATACCAAGAACATTGAATTTAAAGCAAATGTTCTAGAATTAGAAAAATTCAACAAAGGAAAATTCAAATTATGTAATTAAAAAAAAGCAAAAGGTTGCTTTGACAATACATTTGTGTTACTTCATATTTTAGGAGGGCAATATGTTGAAATATTTTTGTTAAAGTTATTCATGTATGAAAAAACAGATATTGAAGAAAGAAATGGAATAAAAAAAAAAAACCAAGAAGTCTCTTGACATTTTATGTTCTTGTGTTCTGTGAGATTTCCTGCTGAATTAATTTATGACTTGGTGATTGGAGAAATTGCTGATGAAACCAATTAGTACAAGGCATTTCTCCTTTGTATAATTAAGCTTCCTGAGTCATTGAATTTAGATTACACCAGAAGATACCCTGCCAAAGTGCTGCCTAGGCAGTTGAAGGTTCCTGATATTAACCTCTGGTCCAGAACACCTGGGAAATATTCATCTTTTTGTCCTGAATATTTCTAGTCTCATTGGTAAACTTCCCACTTACTCTATATTTTGTTGAACTTTAGTTCATCCCTACAATTATACTGTAGACAGGGCAACAAAACAAAACAAAACAAAACAAAAAATAAAAAATCCAGGAGCGGAAATGTAGTTTGGGCATGCCTGTAATTACTGTGTTTTCAGTGGCCTCAGCTCTATGCTACATGTGTAGCCTTTCAGGTAATTTCACCCCAGTCAGTTCAGGATCCTTCTGTGGAATGCAGCCTCCAAGTTATAGCCTCTCAAAGGCAGGAGAGGCAATGATGGGGCCCCAGCAGGTCCTGTCTCAGTGCAGACATCTCTAGGCTGGAGCTGAGCGAGGGCTTCCCAAACACCCATGGCTGTCTCCAGACTGGGCCCCGACCCCGACTTCCACTGTTCTTCCCAGCTTGTTGCATCTTTCTTCTGAAGCAAGGTGAGAGCTGTCACTGCAGCTGCAGCCTGTGACAGGTCTTCAAACATGCAGGATTCTCAATACTTTGATTCCTCGTTTAAAATATCCATAAAACTTAGACTGGAAATATCTGACTCTATAGAAGCCATAAAGCACTGATTTTCAGATACCTCATTAGGACTGGAATAATTCAGAGCAATCTTACAATGGTTTCAGAGTATTCAGACGACATGGAAACTAATAGTCAAATTGGTATGTATACAACAGGTCTTTAAAGGCACTATTGATAAAATACTTTAGGAATTGTTTTTAAAATTATCCTTTATTTTAAAAATTGCACCGAACCACTAAAGATAGTTGTTAAAAACATTTTTTCTGTACTACTGGTAAGACTTATTTGTAAAAATGTTATTTTATGTGTGTGGGTGTCTTGCCTGCATGCATATCCATGTACTACTTGCATGACATTCCTGCAGAGGCCAGAAGAGGCCATCACACTCCCTGGAGCTGAATTTAGAGACAGTTGTGAGCCACCATGTGGATGCTGGGAATATGAACTGGGTCTTCTGAAAGAGCAGCCAGTGCACTTAACCTTGGAGCCATCTCTCCAGCAACCTTCCCTCCCCCAATGGTAGGATTCTCAGCAAGATGAACAGAACCCAAGCTTTGAAATCAAACACAAAAACTTGAGAATGTTTCTGAAAAATGATCACACGTATTTCAGCTCTGAGAAGTGGATCAGAAGGGATGCTAAAGACCCCTTTGCCTTGATAGTCTTCTATTTCAAAACTTGCATGTCCACAGCCCCTTTGGGATCTAAGAAGACCATATCCCCATCTGCCAGCTCTACAAAACAATCTTTCCTTCTGCCTCTGCTCACTGTACTGGAGGGGTTAAATTCAGTGTGGACTCCTGGTTAGCCATTTCTGACAGAGGCAGAGTAGTGCCATAGAGGTTGCTGCCAGGCTTCTGTTGACCTCAGCTGTAGAGTAAAGCTTGATTTGGAATAAAGGGCACACCGGGGCGGTGCAGTGACTGGCTCAGCTGGACGGAGGCATTGAGGAGTCTCATAATTCTGATGTCTCAGTGTGCTCTGCTGCTGGCTTGTCATTTACAATTCTTGTGTTTGGTAAGTTGGCTACCATTAGTTTTTCTGTTCTTAGCTTCAAAAACTCAGAGTTGCTGAGTTAGTCTAGCTATTCAACTTGAGGGTCACGACTACAGACCTCTCTTTCTGTGGGCCATGATGCCTTGTGAGGCATGGGTTACCTGAAAATTTGCTGTGTTTAATTTCTAAATGAGGACCCAGGGTTCTTTACATGGTTGTGAAGTTTGTCCATTTGACAAAGATGTCTGGCCCAGGGAATGAGGGGGGATGGTTCCACTCAGCCCTGCCCTGCTGGTAAGGTCATGTTCCCTCAGGTCTGGGTCCACCTGCAGCAAGCATCTTTAGCTTTCTTGTCGAGAGGCAGCTTTCCTCAGTCATGTGAAGTTGTTACTCCTGAGGCCAGCGGGTACTCTGTCAGGACCCATTTGTCCTCTGCATCCTGTGGGTCCCATTCCCTTCACAGACTGCTCATTTGTGTCTCCTTGGGAGGGTTAACCCTACAAGTCATCCAGATACAAATCTACTTCTCTGTTTATTTCCTGTTAGCCTGGAACCTGCACAGGGCCCTGGAGGAGTGGGCCAAAAGCCATAGCTCCTTCTGGCTAGGATGCTGGGTCGTCCACTGCACACAGCTCAGTTCCAGCAACCATGGTCTGATAGCCAGTCTCCTTCCTGTATCGATAGCTCGCCTTGGAACAAAGGAATACATTCATTGTGAGACTAGAGGAAAGAGAGTATGATAAACCAGAGACCAAAACGGCCAAAAAGTACCAAACATCCATAGGGAAGAGCATGTGAGGGAATGAGGACATAAATATGGTTCCAGGTTCACCACAAGCAGATAGCAAAGGCTATGATAAGACCATCCCTGGCAGTGACTAATGCTTCTGCTGCCGATCCTAGTACAGCACCCACCCCTACCCCATCTGATATAGGCCTTTCTTTCCTCTGTCCTGTGAGGTCAAAGGAGCCTCTAGTTTCCTTTACTTGCTGGATGCAGGGTACATCCATGTCCTTGGGTTCCTTTCATCAGGATCTCTGTAAATGTCTTCAAGAGTTCAATCGGGCTGAGAGAGAATTTTCCTTTTCTAGGGTGTGACCACCAGTTGGTTTCCCATACTTCAGTGGCTGGATCCAAACCCACGCACACTCAGGCAGTGTTAAGTGGACTTAGTGGCAGATAAAAAGGTGGAGGAAAAGAAGGAAGGAAGGAAGGAGGGAAGGAGGAACATGAAGTTGGAAAGAGGGATTTGGAGAGGGAAATAGGGAATGAACATCATCATATTTCATTGTATATATATTTAAAATCCTCAAGAATAAAGAAAAATCATTTTCTTTGAAAATAATCTGTCAGATAGCCAGGCATGATCATGTATGCCTATAATCGTAGCATTTGAGAGATGGCAGCAAGAGGATTGTGAGTTCTAGGACAGCCTGGGATATACGAAGCCTTCTCAAAAAAAAAACAAATCTTATCTAAGAGTGTGAATGGCTTTCAGTAATGCCTCCAACTGACAAAATTTTGTGGAATTTCAAAACCTTGGGTACAAAGAGAAAATTCTGTAAGTGTGGAAGTAGAGTTGGCAGCTTGGGTGGGGTGTCGACAGAGATTTTAGATTCTAGATTTCTTGACAGCAAGAGGAAGCTAGAAATCAGTGAGTCAGTTTCTTGCAAATATCAGATAAAAGATATTTTCAGTCTGGAATTCGATTCCCAGTTAGGATGTCAGTTTTGCATGAAATAGACTGAAGACGTTGTCAGAGATCAGGGGTCTCTACGATGGTGCCATTCAAACATCCATTCCCAGAAGGCCATAGGAAGAGGTGCCACAGCATGAGAGGATAAACAAATCAAAAGGAAGCCATGACCCTGGAGAGTAGAGAGCTCTGTGCAAGACAGAAAGAGAAGGAATCCTCAGCGCAAGGGGCCAGGGGTTGGCAGCTGCTTAGCGGGCATAGGGAGCCCCCAAAACAATTCAGCAAGCTGCAGGGAACAGATACAAAGAAGAGACCCTGAGAACAGGAAGGACTAAAGGTGTGTTGGTGGTAAACAAACAAACAAACAACCAGACCAAATACTGAAACTCCTCATATCACTGAAAGCCAAATTTGCATGAGGAAAAATGATTACAATAAGACTTCTGGCTCAGCTAGTTTAATGTAATTACTATTGATTTTTAACAAACCAAGAAACTAAATTAGTATTTTAAAATGTAATATAATATTTGTATTAATTCTTTAAGAATTTCATGTGTCCACCTAAGGTATTTTGATCATCTTGGGGGTGAAAGGGAATAGGATAGGTGTGCATATGTGTCTAGGAGTGGATATATGAGCATGTGTGGATGAGTGTGATGTGTGTGAGTACACGAGTGTATATGTATATGTGATGTAGGTATGTTTGCATGCATGTGAAGTGACTGGACAGTGAATATATGAAGTGTGTGCATGTGTGTGTGTGTGTGTGTGTGTGTGTGTGCGCGCGTGCATGTGTGTGTGTGTGCATGTGTGTGTGTGTGTGTGTGTGTGTGTGTGTGTGTGTATTTGTGCAGAGATGGTGGACCTGCAGGAGAGACAAAGAGTCATGCCAAACTGATAAATCAGAAAATATGGCTATATGCCCATTATGGGATACATGGGAAAGATGCCGAGAGAGTCAGCTGCAGATTAAAGGCTGTTGTCACCCCACAGCAGGAAGCGAGAAGGAGCTATGGTGCAAAGGGTTGTGGGCTTTGCTTTGTATTGTGACTTATCATCCTTTTTATAATGAGTCGATAAATTTTCAGCTATGTACAGGTATAATTTTGTAAATCATAAAAACTAAGTTTAACAAACATTATGATCAAGTATTTGAAAAAGAGAGCCTTATATAATTGATTTTACATTATAAGAAGCAGAGAGCAAATGTAAGTCACAATAAACCCTAGCACTTGGAAGGCTGAGGCAGGGGTTCAAGGCCAGCCTGTGCTGTACAATAAATTCCTGATTAGCAGAGTAAAGCCCTGTTTGAATGCCCCATCTAGCCTCTGCAAAACCAAACAGACATATACTCATTTCCTTCCCAGACATGATCAGGGATTCTGTGTTCTGATCTCTTACTCTGTGGCTCCCCTGCCTCTTGAAAGGTAAGTGGGCTCTTGGCTCCTTAAAGATATGTCCAAATTTGAAGTCTGGGTTTTTGTTAACTGTAGCTCTGTTGGAACCAGAGACTGCAGGTATATATAGGCTAAGGATCTCCAGTAAAAACATCTTGGCCTTGGGGTGTCTCCTAAGTCAGATGGACAGTGTCCTTTTCTAGGAGAGTAGGAAGTGCCCTGTGAGTGACAGACACAGGAGACACAGGAAGGAGGCCAGAGCAGATGGAAGCTGAGCTTGAGGTGACCAGAGGCCGGAAGAAGCAAAGAAGGAGCTGGTCTAGGACTTTTGAAGGGTGTTTGGCTCTGTAAAACTTTGGTTTGTGTTTCTGGGCTTCCATTCTGTGAGAATGAGTTTCTGTTGTTTAGATTGTCAACCATTGTGGCCATCAGTAGCTTGGGTATTGAATGTGTCCCAAGGCTCATTCATGTGTTCAAGTCTTGGGTCCCAGCCTGTGGCACTAGTGGGTGGTGGAGGAACCTTTGAGAATGGAGTCCAGTGAGAGGCTTTTAGATATGATAAATATCCAATGGGATTTGTGGTACCCCTAGCTCTTCCTTTCTCTTTTCTCCCTGGACTTGAGGGGAGCAGTTTCTCTCATTTGTGAATTCCATGATGTGCATTCTCACCACAGAGCCAAAAGCAACAGAGCCAACTGATCACAGACTGCTGCATCCAAAACTATGAGCTGAAGTAATCTTTTCTCTTCAGAGGTTGTCTATGTCAGGTACTTTATTATAGCAAAGGAAAGTTAACAAGACTGGAATTGGGAGTTTCACGTGAAGAGCAGTCAGCTTCCTTATTGACTACCTCAAAGTCTTAGGCACAAGATTTGAAGAAGAAAAGATAGTATGTCTGTTGCTTTTATAGCATAAATTATAAGGAAAATGGATTAAATTGTGGCTGGCACAATTATGCACAAAAGAGCATGGTAAACATTGTATAGTAATGAATTTTAAGAGTCTGATAAAACAATTAGCATTTCTGATTGTCTCAGCATGCGCTGTCCTGAACACTGTTTTCTCATTTCCTCTCCAACAGCCCTATGAGGCATTGTGAGGAACTCGTTTTCACGTGTATGAAGGTTTGGAGGTTTATACTTGGGTGCGGCTGTACAATTATTGAGAGGCAGAGCTCAGCCTCTGACCCAAGCAGCTGGGCCCCTTGACAGTCACTCAACACTGCAAACCCACTCCACCCCCAGGCCGCATTAGGTAGATGATAGAGTGGGCCAGGAGTTAAGTGGGTTTGAATAACAGCAGTGGCAGTCAGCAGCGGTGGGGGAAACTGAGGCAAAGGCCAACCCAAAAGTCTTATCTGTCAGACAGGTGATGAACCGATTGAAGGGAAAAGGGGGTTGGGAGGAAACAGGCACAGACGTTACTCGTGTACTTTTCTTTCTGCTTTTGAAATGTCATACGATCCTTAGAAGTTTGTGCTTCGAACATTAAGAATTTTGTATGTTTAACTCATTATGATCTGGCCAAGGCAGGTCTAAGCCTTGAGCTACCACAGAAAAGGGCCAAATTTCCTCTGACCCACCAAATAACTATCACTTCACAGATCTCTCTCCCTCTCTCTGGGGAATTGACTACTCAAGCAGCCACACACTTATCACTTCTGGATGGCGTGGCTGTTAGACCCCTTGTAAATAGAGAAGTGCATTCCTTACCACACAGTTCCACAGAGCAGCGCCCCAACTGCATAGCAACTCATGCCCTTTTTTTTCCATTCAACTTCATCCGGGAGTGTTGTGGTGCATACCTATGTCAAATTAAATAAAGCATTTCCTGAGTTGCTTTGCCAGGGTTGCCGTAACAAGGAATCATACAGCCTAGCTGCTAAACCAGAGAGATTTTTTTTTTCTACCATTCTGAAGGCCGGAAGTCTGAGGTCAAAGTGTCAGCTGGTTTCATGGCCCCCAGTGTCTTTCTTCTTGGCTTGTCAACTGCTGTACTCTCATGTGTCCAGACATGGTCTTCCTTCTGCGGCCATGCTTATTTTCATCCAAATCATCTCTTTAAGTGGATTGGAATCCACCCTCAAGACTCAATTTCAACTGAATTGGCCATTGGACTTGGATCCCAGTATGTTTACTGGGAGGTTAAGTCATCAAGATCAGCTCACAGGCCTTGTCCAAGGTCACAGGGCTCAGAACTGAATTCAGGCTGTCTCAAGCTGTTTGTTGAGATGAGGAGTTTCAGTATTCAGGCCATTCACATAATCAGAACAGAGCCAAAAGTGACTTCATGTGGGACACTTGGGGAAGTTCCCTCCCTCCTCATGTGGCCTGTTTCCCAGAGCTAAATAGAAGAGGTTTCAGTCATTCCTTGGCTCTATTGATGGCCGTGGGGACATCTACGTCTGATATTGAAAGGGATGGGAACATGGGTGACTGGAAGCTGAAGCTGTTGTTTGTTTAGACTCAGGAACATGGAGGGCTGAGTGAAATCGTGTGCTCTCAGCGGGTGGACTGGAGCTTGAAGAAAAAGTTGGAGTCCTGTCCCATTGTTAGAGGGGGAAATTTCTTGGGGACTGTGTATATTCCCTAAAAACCAAAATGAGAGAAAGATTATTTTTGCTGTATTTTATTTTTTGTGTATGTACGTGATGTGTGTATGTGTGTGTGCATGTTTGTGCATTCACATGTGTGTGGTTCATGGAGGTCAGAGGCTGAGGTTGAGTAGCTTCCTTGACCATGCTCTGCCTTTAGATACTGAGACAGGTGTCTCACTTGCATCCAGAGCTTACAGATGCAGCTAGTTCAGCCAGCCAGCTTGCCCCAAAGATCCCTGCTCTCTGCCTCTAGCATCCTGGGATAATAGTCAGGCTGCCATGACCAGCTGGTTTTTAACACTTTTACGTGGATTCTGGGAATCTGAACTCTGGTGCTCAGCTTGTGCCATTTCCACAGCCCCCTTTCATTACATTTTGATTTAAATAAACACACACACACACACATTTTATTAAATACACACACACATTTTTATGCACTTCATCTAGTTTATCTCTACCAACCTCTAAAATATCCCAGCGAGTGAGTGAAAACGTGTATGATGGTTAGCTTTAACGGTCAAATTGACCCACCCTAGAATCACCTGGGGAGGCAGACTCAGTGGGCACATTTATGGGGGATTGTCATAATGTAGTTGATTGATATGTGAAGACACTGTCCACTGTGAGCAATGCTATTCCCTAGGCAGGTCCTGAACTGCGTACAAGTGAAGAAATAAAGCTGCACATAATTAAGCATGCAAACAATTATGCATGTATTTATTGTTCCCTGCTCTTGACTATGGCTGTGATGTGCCTGGCTGTCTTAAGTTCCAGCTACCTTGAATTCCTATGGACAGCAACATGGAACTATGAGCTAAAATAATGCCAATCTTCCCTAGGTTTCTTTGTATCAGGATATTTTATCACAGGAACAGAAATGAACTCAGAGCAGAGTAACTATTTTCAAAGAGAGCACTGTTAAAGGTGAGATTCAGATCAGTGACCTATTCCTCATTAACCAGTGACACTGAATACAGAATTATCTCTCAAAAATCCAACCTATTCTCAAATACAGATAAGAAACTGGGCCATACATACATAAAGAAAATTGTATCAGTCTAGAAATGAGTGACTGATGAGCCAACATATATTTTTGTCTCACCCAAATGATCCTGTAGGCTAACAGACCCTTCTGGTATTTTAAGAGCAGGTGAGAACACTGATTTTTGTAGCTAGAAAGAAGAATCCCTCCCCTCCCCATCCACAGACATAAAATGTAAGGTGTGGCTGTGCTCATCCCAGGATGCTTTCTCTATACTAGGAACCTTCCATTTTGTTCAGAGCGATCCTGGTATGAGTTTACTGTCTTGGTGTACTTAATGAAGCCTCCTTTCAATTTATAAATCGCCCTTGCTTAGGCAATAAAGTGTATGTTCATCTTAATCCTCACACATCATGGATGACTCAACAAATAAGTGGATGAGGGATTTCCTAGCCTCATTCACCTTGAGGGACACAAGATAAACATCTGTACTGTAGCGTGCTGTATTACACTATCCAGCAGAAATCTGGTGAGCAGGGCATAATTCAGCAGCAGAAGGGAAGACTCTGTTTTCCTAATATAGAAGTGAAATGATTCCCCTTCTACCCCAAGTCTCTGAACTGTTAACTTCCTCCTCCATGTTCTTCCTTTGGAAAATGAATACAGAGATCAGGCCTGCTAGAGAGGCTGGGGAGGGAAGAGCTGTGGGTCAGCAGATTTGGGGGCAATTTTCTGATTATATGGAGTTCAACTTTAACCCAGTGGTGAGAGTATACTTACTACACTATTAACATTGGCTCCACTTGATGGGGAATTTGAATTGTCAAAACCAGAATTAACATTTATTAGCTTGCTTCGTTTGTCCTTTGGCCTTCATTTCAGAACACCTTGAGATCATGAGACAAAAAGCAAAACACACAAAATAAACAAATGCTTGTTCCTCATATAGTTGGTAGAACAAATGCACATTTATAGAAATTCTCTGTGTCCTGTGACAACAGGCAGAGAGGCCTGCTGAAGACGTCCCGTCAAATCTACAGAGTGTGGCACAGCCACCGGAGTTCACATTAGCAGGAGTGGCCAGGCCCCCTGTTTCTATGGGTTGCAAAAGCTCCCCGAATCTACGGCAGGCAGGTATTTATTTAACAGCTGTAAGCCCAGACAAAGGAAAGGTTACAGGGAAGGAGCTATAAGGGAGCAAATGCCTAAGGGAGAGGAGAAAGCTAGTTAAGCAAGGAACCAGAAGCCTGCTGGGATTCCATTTCCTGAAGAGCTCCAAACAGTTAGAGACTGATTTACCAGGCTCTGCCCATGTCCTGTTGTGGTCCTACCCTCCTTGCAAATCCCCACCAAATGTCAGCCCATTGCCTTTGAGAACCCCTGCTGGGACAGCGAGTGGAGTGGGGCCTCTCATCTGAAGGCTGGAACCTGACCCTGGGAAATACAGACAGTGCAATAAGCTGACAATGTGGAGAAAATGTCCTATTCCATGACTGGCTGCTGCCTAAGAGATAACCTAGAGAGAGGTGAGCATAACACAGAACAGAAGGCGGGGTTTCATAATGTCAGAAAATGCGTAGCCAAGTGTAGAGCCTAGAAATACTCCGTAAGAGTGTCTGAGTGTCACAGAGGCCGTCATATTGACCTCCAGGAGTGTCACAGGGATGGAGGGCGTGGGAAGAAGAGCAGATGTATGTGAGACCATTGAGATCATCTGAGTTAAGATGAACTATAGAAAACTGCTCCGTACGCCCTGGATAGCAGCTTGGGGCCAAAGTCTGTGGACTGGCATTGCAGAGAAGCACACTCCGCAAGGATGGAGAGAAAGACAAGGCTCACGTGAGTTCAAGTGGGTAAAATAGGGGCACAGACTCTTTTTTTTTTTTTGGTTTTTCGAGACAGGGTTTCTCCTGACTCTGCCTCCTGAGTGCTGGGATTAAAGGTGTGCGCCACCACTGCCCAGCAGGCACAGACTCTTAACCGAGGCCTCCAGTTCAAAAGTTACTGTGACCTACCTCTACATGTTACGCTTTCATTAAAAACGATTGCTTCCCGAATGAAGAAACGAGTGGGGGTCTTGTGAATTTAGAGGTCTTAAGTTCATGAATGAATTGCACTTACAGTTCCATCTGGTGGAACTTGATTAAGGAGAGGAACCTTCCCTCCTGTGATCTGAGGTTGTTTCGTGTGCTGATGTCTCATGTTAGCATGTCTCGGTGACACCTTAGGAAGACCCGCCTTTGCCTATTTCAGTGATGAGCGAAGTTGGGCTGAGTTACTAAGGAAAGGAGATTTACAGAATGGTTACAATTCTGCTTTGTATAGAGACGGATTTAAGGCCTTTGCCACTTCCTAGAGTTTTCTCATCAGCAAGTGAAGCATTGGTGATTACGTGTGAATGAGACTGTAGAGTTAAACCCTCATTGTAAAGGCCAGATGGCTGTTGGATAAACCTGTTGGGGGTGGGAGGAGGCACCTGTAGCTCCTCCAAATGCTGGAACCCCTGGTCTGATCTCCTGCCTCACTCACTCTAATCTCTCAAAAGTTGTCTGTTGGTAAGTCATTAACTTGTAGCTTTTCTTGACAAGTCCCTACCTGAGTTCTTTTTATAACCATGTAAACCTCATTAAGACCTTAAGGATGATCCCTGAGGTGGGCAGGTTAGAGACTGACAATTCCCCTATCTATTTAGGGCTAGGCTGCACAAGTTACAGTGTCATAATAAAACTAATATCAAAACACAGAGGAGGAGAGTGAAGATATCGTGTATCTATAAAGTAAAATAACTCAACATAAAAAAAAAAGTATCGTCAGAGGGCAGATTTTTAGCAATTTGGTTTAATGACCTTAAATAACTTTTTTTAAATTCTAGAATTAAGCAAGATTCTATTTAATAAAATAGACTCATTATTCCAATGAGCTCAGTAGAAGAAAATTGTTTCTTATAGATGGAAAAGGACTAGAAGAAAATAGAAAATAAAAGTAACAATTACAGCTGGGCGGTGGTGGTGCACACCTAGAGTCAGGCAGATCTCTGTGAGTTCGAGGCCAGCCTGGTCCACAAAGTGAGTTCCAGGAAAGATGGAAAGCTACACAGAGAAACCCTGTCTCGAAAAACAAAACAAACAAACAAAAAAGTAACAGTTACAAAGTAAGCAAACAAATACGAACCAGAAGGGGACTGGTCATTTCAAAGTTACTTCCCCTAAACTCTGGGGACACTGAGGCAGACTAGAACAATCCCCGGCCAGTCCATCTCAGATTACATCTTTTGTTGTAAGCTTTGTGAGCAGAGGAAACCTCCTTATCACACCAATTGAATCGGACCTGATAGAGGAGTTAGGGCTATTATCTCTAACGCTGAGTTCTCAAGGCGGCCAGCTTAGTTGTCAGCTCCAAATTCAGTGTGGGAACCTAGTCTAAAGCAGTCGCCCTTTGTAGTTCTTATTCAACTGTCCTGCAAAGGTAGATAGATGCATGACATTGTCTTCTTGTCTAAAGAGAACACCACGGGCTCTGAGTCCTTATGGCAGGCCACTGTAGGCTCATCACTTGTAATAAACCACTCAGATGGGGTTTTGATGGGACTGGGAGAGTATGAGAAGTATCTGTGCCTCCCTCTCATTATTGCTGTGAGTCCAAAACTGCTCTCTGAAAAGCATTTTTAATTTTTTCTTTTATTTTGAGATTATGATACAATTGCATAATTTCTTTCTTCCCTTTCCTTTCTCCAAACGCTTCCTTGGTCCTTGTTCTCTTTCAAATTCATGGTCTCTTTTTTTTCATTAATCATTGTTACATGCCTTTATATGTATGTATGTACATATATATTCCTGAATATACCTGTTCATCAATATAATGCTCCTAGTGTGTACGTTTTCAGGGCCGACCATCTGGTACTGGATAACCAGTTGGTGTGTTCTTCCCTTGGGTAAGACTGTTTCCCCTGTTCTTAGTATTCCTTAGCTCCCTGCAGATTCTTACACAGGGCTGAGGTCTCATGGGCTTTCCCTGCCCACCATGGCATATCTATTGTTCGTTTAGCTCATGCTTAGGCAGACTTGTTGGTGAGTTTTTATGGTTGCTGTTTTTGACAAAAATGGGGAAAAGCTTGAAGCAACTCCGTTGAAGTCAGGACCGAGATAGGGGTGTCCACTCTTCCCAGTCTTTTCATTATTGTTCGCAGAATGCTAGCTGAAGCAATAAGGCAAGAGAAGAAACTGAAGGAGACAAGTAGGGAAAGAAGAAGCCAGACTACTCTTGTCTGCAGATGACATTACACTACACATCAGATGTTTCAACAATTATACTAGAAAATTCAGGATATACAATCAGCTCACAAACAAAGAAAGTTTTCTACTCAGTACCAGCAAGCATACAGATAAAGAGATCATGGACACACTCTCACTCACAACAGCCTCAAAAAGATTAAAGTACCTAGAAATAGACCTAACCAGGGAAGGGAAGGGCCTCTAGAATGGAGAGACATTTCATGCTCATTGGATGGTAGAATTAATATTGTGAAATGAGTATTTAACAGAAGCTATTTACAGTTTCAATGAAATTCCATTCAAAATCCTCATCTCATTCTTCACAGAAACAGAAAAGCCTATCCTAAAATTCATGTAGAACATAAAAGACCCCGATAGCCAAAACAATCCTGAGCAAAGAGAACAGTGCTGGAGGGCTTTCCATTCCAGATCTTAAGAGATGTTACAGAGACACAGTAATAAAAACAGTATGGTAAAAACAGACATGTAGACCAACGGAACACAATCAAAGACCCAAACATGAGCACATGTAACCTGCCATTTAATATTTGACAAAGACACCAAAAATATAAGCTGGAGGAAAGAAAGCATCTTCAATAAATGGTGCTGGGAAAACCAGATATCCACACGTAGAAGAATGAAATTAGACCCAGATCTATCACCTTGCACAAAGACTAACTCCAAATGGATCAAAGACCTAAACCTGAAACCTGAAGAAAAGGTATATTAAAAAAAAAAAAAGTTCACTGCACACAAGGAACTATCTCTAATCCCTTAAATTCTTTTTCTCTTCTAATCCAAGAATGGTTCACATGGACAACCAATATTAACTTTTAGTGCATATTTTCCAAAGAAGCATTGAGTGATTGAAAAATAAAATTGAGGAACTGGAGAGATGGCTCAGAAGTTAAGAGCACTGGCTGCTCATCTAGAGGTCCTGAGTTCAATTCCCAGCAACCACATGGTGGCTTACAACCATCTGTAATGAGATCTGGTGCCCTCTTCTGGCATGCAGGCAGAACATTGTGTACATAATAAGTAAACAAATCTTTTTTTTTTTTTTTTTTTTTTTAAATCGAGGGTTCCTTTTTCATTTCCAGCACAATTGACACATGACTTGCTCAAGTTCTGCAAGCAAGTTTTTTGCTTGCGTCTTTTTAGGGAGGCGTGGTGCATTTGTAGAATTGGGCCTTTGGGCAATGCTCTTTTATGTTGAGTTCGTCTGTGTCTCCTCAGTCTTTAGCCAACAGACCAAGAAGGGCCTTGGGAAGCAGCAATTAAAAGCTTAACAGGTTTCCGAGATGGTCAGCACGGTAAGGCGTGCTGCTGTTCCTAGCAGCTGATCAGACAGGAAGCATTCACTCCACCAGGACAGACCCCATCTCTACCGCCCACCCATTCCCGACAACTGCTCAGTACCGTTCCTCCTTCCTCTCTGCTAGCAGCCATCTTGCCTCACCTCTATCATTCCTTCCTGCTCCCCAATGCTGTGCTCTGAGCCCTCGCGGGCTCTCTTTTCCAGATTCTTCTATTTTGTTGTGTTGACAATGGTGGATTTCACATGTGATGCAGTCTTTGGATTTCCAGCTGGGGCTTCTGAAAGTTCAGAACTTCGACCTCCATTCCAGACTTAACCAAAGAAACTAAAGTCTAAAGATGAGGCCATGGGAATCTACATCTTAAGCCCGCAGCTCAGCCGCTGCTTTTGCATAGTCAAATTTGATAATCAATGCAGAAAAATTAGAGTATTATGTCTTCCAGGGAACCTAAATATTTCACGGACACAAGGCTGTTAGACTAAAAGAAGAAAAAGCATCCTCCTGTGGCAGTGACTCCCAGCCCAGAGTTTATATTAAAACCTTGGTGGGGAGGGGGGCTTTAGATTAAAACCACTGCCTGAGCTACACTCAAAGCTAACTATATCAATTTCCAGAGGGACTCACACACCATTACTTTAAAATGGCTCTTTCCGGTGATTCCAAGCTACATACGAACTACTGAGGGCAGGCACAGAAAACAAGACCTCTGGGATTCAACACACACAAATCACCTGATCTTGTATTAAACCTCGGGTGGAAGACTATGACTTGAACGGTGCGCAGGAATTTGTTTCTGTGTTTCTGGTCTGTCTGTTTGGTTTTGTTTTGATTTGGGACAGAGTCTCACTATGATCCCAGGCTGATCATGAATTTGCGTTTCCCCTGACTGCCTGTACCTTCTGGTGCTGAGAGCACAGGCCTGTGCCACCATGCTCTGTGGGAAATCCTATCTGTAAACAAGCAGCCAGGTCCCTGGACCACGCCCTGGGTACTAAGGCATGAGGTCCCTCATTCTCAAATGTTGCTACTTGCCAGAATCAACCAATCAACCAACTTCATAGTACCTTAGGCTACACCCTAAGACCAACTCAAAAAGAATCTCTTGGAGTGGAATTAGGCATTGGTAGGATTTTTGTTTGTTTTTAAACTTTCCAGGTAACTACAACACATAGCATGGGCTGTGAACCAGTGCAGGAGAGGAACAGTGAATTCGTAGTAAATCTTAAAAAAGACAGGGAGTTTCAGACACACTGAACCTCAGAGAGCAGAGAGCTCGATCCCTTAACTGATGATGATGACAGACTGATGTCATCACCAAACTTTCGACATTTTGTTTATTTGACTAATGGGGAATTATATTTTTCCTCAAGCCTCCACCTCTGCCTAACAACAACACCACACATACACACACACACACACACACACACACACACACACAAACACAAACACACACACACACACTGTTGCACCCTTAGGGTGATCGAGTAGCTTCCCGGTTCCCAGCACGCCTGAGGTGAATTTTGTGGTTGGCTGGTTATCCTGTCATATTCTATGACTTTGCCCAGACATGGCCTATGCTGATTTTCTAACTAAGATGTGAAGCCTAGGGAATTTAAGAATACATGAAATCTGTTTAACACAACTTGGTTAACTTGGTGCCCATAGGAACAAGTTGGCAATATTGTCCAGGAAAGCTTTCCTGAAGGGTCCTCTCTGCTTACAACAAACTGCTCTAAGTGATCAGCTTCTGGGAGCATCCAAACTGGCTGGACACACATCGGTGTGACGTGTCAGGGATGTTGGACAGGGATTTCAGAGTCCCACTTTGTGCCTAACTCCACAGGGACAGCTATCCTCTCTCCCTGCTGTGATCTAACAGTGGATATGCTTTTCAATAGGAAGCTCTGAAAATAAGTTCCTATCAGCACCATGTCATCTGGCCTCCACATTTTCCCAGTGTGTGAGGGTGTTGCCTAACATGCTGGTCAGCTTTACTTTGCTGTGACAACATATTTGAGAATGTCAGCTCTAAGGAAGAACATTTATATTTTGGCTCTTAGTTTTAAAGATGTCAGCCCATAGCCAGCCGGCTCTGTTGACAA
Organism: Peromyscus eremicus; assembly: GCF_949786415.1. NCBI lineage: Eukaryota > Metazoa > Chordata > Mammalia > Rodentia > Cricetidae > Peromyscus > Peromyscus eremicus. The sequence goes on along the minus strand of NC_081417.1, from coordinate 77,871,191 downwards.
GGCAAAGTATCTTGGCAGGAACATGTTGCAGGAGGCTGCTCACCTTGTGAGGTTCAGGAAGCAGATGGAAGGGCCCAGAATAAGAAGGGCACATCACTAATTGGGTTCCACTTCCTAAATTTCTACCACCCCCAATAGACTACCAAATTATGAAATCACAGCTTCCATAACCCATTGGCTTCCTCCGAGTTCCATCTCTGAGTCTTGTTGCATTGAAGACCAAGGCTCCACACATGAGCCCCTGGGAACATGCCAGACTCCAGTATATATCACCTTAGTTCTTTAACTGAACCTGTTTCTTTTCTCCTAATGTTGTTCCAGAACACTCAGTAATCAGACAGCTCTTACCTGGTGGGGTTTTTTTTTGAGGGGGGGATCCTATAGGATACGACACACACACACTCCGCTTCCTTGCCTGTCTGAGTCTTCTGGTTCTGTCTTGAGATGGTCTTAGCACTGTAGACATGATCTCTTCTTTGCAGAAGCAAGCTGATGGAGGTAATCTGCTTAGGGGAGTCCTCTGGGAGAAGATGGGCATAGACAGCACATGAACTGCCCCCTGAGGACATAGTGGTGCCGTTCTGGAAATCTATAAGCAAAGGAGGCACTTATAAATTCAAGTCGTTTGACTTGGACAACCTTAGAAAAATCTTACTCTTCCTTCTAAGACACTGAGAGCAATGGACGCTTGGCAGTAGTACTATTATTAGATGGCCTGTTCTACTTTACAGTTTTCCCAGCCATGCTAAACTTGTGCAGGCAGGACCCCATCTGCATAGCCTCTCCTGGATCCTTCTGGTTTATCATCATCCTTTTCTCCGCTCCTAGGCCTCTGAAGACTTTTCTTGGTTTCATATTTTCTAGAACTCAGAATGTCTCTCCACTTTAAAGAAGAAATCAGAGAGGAGCTGGGGAGACATTCTGCACTTGGAACCTGTGTTAGTCAGCTTTCCATCACTGTGACAAAATAGCTGAGACCATCAACTCCTCAGGAAGAAAGGTTTTAGTTTTTGTTTCAGATTTCAATTCATGGGCACTTAGCCTTGGTGGCTTTGGACCTTTGGCACCATGGCCCACCACGATGGGGTTCACGCTGAAGATTGCCCACATTATGGTGGAAAGGAAGCAAAGGTAAGATACAGGAAACAGCCAGGGTCTCAGTATAATCTGGAAGGGCATTTCTCCAACTAACCAGGTTGCTTCCATAAGGCCCTCCCTTCCTCCCACTCTTGCAAAGGTTTCACCCAGATGCGGGCAGCACCAGAGGCTGGGCCAAGCATTTAACACACAGGCCTCCCGGGACACTGTACACCCAAACCCCAGCACTGACTGCGGGAAATTCAGGGAATGGTAATGCTGAGGATAGAGGCTTTAACTGAAGTTAGTCCATTTTCTACTTCTACAACAAAATACTAATTTATAAAGGAATTTATTTCTGACAGTCCTAGAGCCTAGGAAGGCTAAATGTAGTGTCCCACCCCTTTAATCCCAGCACACTGGAGGGCAGATGCAGGTGAGTCCCAGTGAATTCAAGGCCAAATGGAAAGCTAGTTCTAGGCCAGCCAGAGCTACATAGTAATATCCCATGTCAAATAAATAAATAAATAAATAAATAAATAGCTAGGAGGCGTAAGAATATGGCGCTGGCACCTGGCTACATAACAGTGGAGGATATACACAGGCAAAGTACACAGGCACAGGTGTTGTGGTGGTTTGAATGAGAATGTCCTCCATAGGCTCATATATTTGAATGCTTAGTTCCAAGTTAATGGAACTGTTTGGGAAGAGTTAGGAGGTGTGGTCTTGTGCAGGAGGTATGTCACTGGGGATGGGCTTCCAGGTTTTAAGGTATAAGTTCTCAGCTACTGCACCAGGGCCGTGCCTGCCTGCCTGACTACTGGTATGCTCCCCGTGGACACTAACGCTCTGGAATTTTGAGGCACAAATTAAACTCATTCTTTTATTTTCTCACAGCAATTGAAAAAGTAAGACAGATCTACACACACATACACACACATACACACACATGCACACACACATGCACATACACACACATACACACACATACACACACATGCACACACACATGCACATACACACACATACACACACATACACACACATGCACACACACACACACACACACACACACACACACGGGGAGGGGGAAGAAGAAGAGGAGGAGAAGGAGAAAGTAAAGGATCTGGGGACTTACTTTAAATAAAATCCATCTCATGATAACTAACCAAGTAACACAATAATAACATTAAAAATTCAATCCATTCTATTAGCTGTTAAGTAAATGATAACCAAGCTACAAACTTTAGACCCATAGAGGAAGGGACTAGGGGGGGTACATGGATCTTCCTGGGAGGGGGGCAGTAGAATAGATTTAATGGATGGACTGGGGGCAAGGAAGACAGAATGGGGGATGAGGTTGAGGGAGGGAATTTGGGGGAAGACAGCTAGAATTGAGGGGCATCTGAAGGGTGGTATGGAAACCTAGTGCAGTGGAAACTTCCTAAAATATATGAAGACAGTCCTAATGAAGTCTCTGAATAATGGGAAAGACAGAGTCTCAGTGGGCCATCTCTTGTCATCAAATGAAGCTTCCAGCACCAGGAATGGGTTACATCCAATTGAGTTGTTGGCCAAAGGGGTTTCATGGAAATCCCCCAAACAACCCAGGCTGTCGCCAAGCTAGTAGGTTACTCTCCACAATCTGACAACAAGGCTCCATTGCTGAAGACCACACCTACACAACTCATTGAACATGGAAAGGTCAATCTTGTGCCTGCATAGAACCTACACCCCTACATTTTAGTGTCTTTGGTACAGGAAGGTACTCTGCAGGCTGCCAAAAGAGAAATTTAAGCACCAACCTAGCCACAGACCATTTGATTTGTGCACAAACAATGCCTTCCTGCCTGCAAAATCTCATAGGGCAACAGTGGCACAAAGCTTGTGGGAGTCACTGACCACTTTCTGAGTTGACTTAAGGCCCACTCCATGAGACAGAACCCACAACTGACACTGCTCAGGTGACCAAAAACCAGAGACTAGATATTCTAGAGACCTACGGTGAAACCAAATACCACTTGTCTTTAAAAAAGAGAGAGAAAGAAAAAAAGTAGTGATAAAATGATGACTCTTCATGGTATTATGCTATACTCATAGATCATGCCTTATTTGGCCATCGTCAGAGAAGCTTCCTCCTGCAGCAAATGGGAACAAATACAGAGACCACCAGCCAAAGAGAGACCTTGGAACACTCAGCTCTAAATGAGATGTCGCCATCAAATTCTCACCTCAGGGAACCCTGTGGAAGAGGAGGTGAAAAGAGTATAAGAGCCGGAGGGGATGGAGGACGCCAGGAGAACAAGGCCCTCTAAGTCAACTGAGTAAGGCCATATGAACTCAGAGACGGAAACAGAGAGCACAGGGCCTGTGTAAGTTTGTGCCAGGTCACCTGCATGCATGTTATGGCTTTCAGTTGAATATTTTTATGAGACTCCCAAGTGTGTGAATGACTGGATCTCTGATTCCAGTGCCTTCTCGTGGGCTCTTTTCTTTCTGTTGGTTTGCCTTGTCCAACTTTGATGTGATGGTTTTTATCTTATATTTTATTTTGCTATGTTTGGTTGTTATCTCTTAGAAGCCTATTCTTTTCTAATGAGAGACAGAAAGAGAGTAGAACCAGATAAGAAGAGAGGTAGGGAGGAATTGGGAGGAATAGAGGGAGGGGAAACTGTAATTGGGTTATGTTGTATGAGAAAAGAGTCTGTTTTCAATAAAAATGAAAAAATAAAAACAAACAAAAAAAATCTGTTCATGAAGATGGTACCCCAGTGGCCTAATTACTTGTTTTGTTTTGAGATAGGCTCTTTTTTTTCTCTTTTTAATTTTTTTAAAATTTAGTTTAATTTTATTTTACAATATAACTTATTATAATAAGGATTCCCTTGTTCTTCCCCCTCCCGCACCCTTCCCCTTCCCCCCAGCCCACGCCCCATTCCCACCTCCTCCAGGGCAAAGCCTCCCCCAAGGATTGAGATCAACCTGGTAGACTCAGTCCAGGCAGGTCCAGTCCCCTCCTCCCAGGCTGAGCCAAGCGTCCCTGCATAAGCCCCAGGTTTCAAACAGCCAACTCATGCACTGAGCACAGGACCCGGTCCCACTGCCTGGATGCCTCCCAAACAGATCAAGCCAATCAACTGTCTCACCTATTCAGAGGGCTTGATCCAGTTGGAGGCCCCTCAGCCATTGGTTCATAGTTCATGTGTTTCCATTCGTTTGGCTATTTGTCCCTGTGCTTTATCCAACCTTGGTCTCAACAATTCTCGCTCATATAAACCCTCCTCTTTCTCACCAATTGGACTCCCGGAGCTCCACCCGGGGCCTAGCCGTGGATCTCTGCATCCAGTTCCCTCAGTCATTGGATGGGGTTTCTAGCATGACAATTAGGGTGTTTGGCCATCCTATCACCAGAGTAGGTCAGTTCGGGCTGTCTCTCAATCATTGCCAGCAGTCTATTGTGGGGGTATCTTTGTGGATTTCTGTGGGCCTCTCTAGCACTTTGCTTCTTCCTATTCTCATGTGGTCTTCATTTACCATGGTCTCCTATTCCTTGTTCTCCCTCTCTGTTCTTGATCCAGCTGGGATCTCCCACTCCCCCAAGCTCTCTTTCCCTCGACCCTCGCCTTCATTACCCCACTCATGTCCAGGCTGTTCATGTAGATCTCATCCATTTCTCCATCACTGGGTGATCCCTGTGTCTTTCTTGGGGTCCTGTTTTCCAGGTAGCCTCTCTGGTGATGTGAGTAGCAGTCCAGTCATCCTTGTTCCACATCTAGTGTCCTCCTATGAGTGAGTACATACCATGTTTGTCTTTCTGAGTCTGGGTTACCTCACTCAGGATGATTTTTTTTAGATCCATCCATTTGTCTGCAAACCTCATGATGTCATTGTTTTTCTCTGCTGAGTAGTATTCCATTGTGTATATGTATAACATTTTATTTATCCATTCTTCTGTTAAAGGGCATCTAGGTTGTTTCCAGGTTCTGGCTATTACAAACAATGCTGATATGAACATAGCTGAGCAAGTGCCCTTGTGGTATGATTGAGCATTCCTTGGATATATGCCCAAGAGTGGTATAGCTGGATCTTGGGGGAGATGGATTCCCAATTTTCTAAGAAAGCGCCATATTGATTTCCAAAGTGGTTGTACAAGCTTACATTCCCACCAGCAGTGGAGGAGAGTTCCCCTAGCTCCACATCCTCTCCAGCATAAGGTGTCTTCAGTGTTTTTTATCTTAGCCATTCTGACAGGCATAAGGTGGTATCTCAGAGTTGTTTTGATTTGCATTTCCCTGATGATTAGGGATGTTAAGCAATTCCTTAAATGTCTTTCAGCCATTTGAGTTTCCTCTGTTGAGAATTCTCTGTTTAGTTCTATAGCCCATTTCTTAATTGGACTGTTGGGCATTTTGATGTCTAATTTCTTGAGTTCCTTATATATTCTGGATATCAGTCCTCTGTCAGATGTGGGGTTGGTGAAGACCTTTTCCCATTCTGTAGGCTGTCGCTTTGCCTTGTTGACTGTATCCTTTGCTCTACAAAAGCTTCTCAGTTTCAAGAGGTCCCATTGATTGATTGTTTCTCTCAGTGTCTGAGCTACTGGTGTTATATTTAGGAAGTGATCTCCTATGCCAATGTGTTCAAGACTACTTCCTACTTTCTCTTCTAGCAGGTTCAGAGTAGCTGGATTTATGTTGAGGTCTTTGATGCACTTGGACTTAAGTTTTGTGCACAGTGACAGATACGGATCTATTTGCAGCCTTCTACACGTTGATATCCAGTTATGCCAGCACCATTTGTTGAAGATTGAGATAGGCTCTTAATTTATAGCCCCAGCTGGCCTGCAACTCATTGTGTAGCCTAGACTGGCCTTGAACTCATGGCAATTCTCCTGCCTCAGTTTTCTGAGTACTAGGCTCTCAGTCATGAGCCATCACATCTGGCTTGACTATTTCTTACAGGCACTCCCTCTTGATATTATTGCAATGGCCATTACATTTCATCACTAGTGTTAGCGTGGACAAACTTGTGCTGAAACTTAGTGGTGATTGTAAAGGAATGTATTTGAGGGCAGGGGTATGTGTCTCCCTGGTTTCATCTTCTATCCTGATCCGGGACACCAGGCACTGAGGTTCTCTGGCATAGAACAGAACAGCAAAGCAGAACCCTCCAGAATGGGAGCAATGTTCCTGCTCTTTGGATCTCCACAGACCATGAACGTATTCAATTCTGGCAGATGAGCCTCTCACACTTATTTTGGAGATTGATGCTAAAGTAAGAGGTGTATGAATTCTCCCATGAAAGTGTAAAATGACAGTTATTCCTTTTTATCTTTAAGGATCAGTCTTAGAAAATTCACAGAGCTTTTTATTTTTTTTCCTCTCTCTGTAACTATTAAGATTTTATTAAATGTCTGTTATGTGGGAGCCTCTTCCTAGGCCAAGAGAAAGGTGGAGGCAAGGACAAATTCTTGACCTCAAATACAGATCATCTCTGTAGAGAGAAGGCACCTGTACTGGGTGGTTTTGCGTGTCAACTTGACACAAGCTAGAGTCATCAGAGGAAGGAGCCTCAGCTGAGGAAATGCCTCCATGAGATCCAGCTGGAAGGCATTTTCTCATTTAGTGATCAACAGGGGAGGGCCCAGTCCATGGTCGGTGGGGTCACCCCTGGGCTGCTGGTCCTGGGTTCTATAAGAAGGTGGGTTGAGTGAGCCATAGGGAAGCAAACCACTAAGCAGCAGCCTCCATGGCCTCTGCATCAGCTCCTGCCTCCAGGATCCTGCCCTGTTTGAGTTCCTGTCCTGACTTCCTTCAGTGGTGAACAGTACAGCTGAAGTGTCATGGTGTTTGGTCATAGCAGTAGAAACCCTAACTAAGACAGCGCTCATATGTGAAAGGGTGTGAGAACGAGCGGGAGTGGAGGGAGTCTCCCCAGGAGTCGGACTGTCCAAGACAGCTTCAGAGACAGATGCAAGAGAAACCTTGGGGATTGGGTGTCACAGCATACCTCAAGGTGTGTGTATGTGCACATGTAAAAACACATGTATCTTGTCGATCTTGGGCCCTAGCAGGACTAAACAGTCACCACTGAGGTTTATCTAAGATTTTAATTGATAGGTATAAAAGCTATTCCAATTTTAGTTTTTTTTTTCTTGTGTCAGTTTCAGAAATTGATCAGGAATTTATTTCACTTAAGGTGTCAAAGTTACAGACACAGTTCCTAATGTCTTCTTATTTTTAGCATCATTACGATTTATGCTGCCTCCTTAGTTCTTCTGATGTTAGTGGTTTGTGGTTTTTTTTTTTTTTGAGATGGGATTCTTAAGGTAACAGTTCTTTAAAAGATTTTAGTATTTTTTAATTTATTTGTGTGTGTGTGTGTGTGTGTGTGTGTGTGTGTGTGTGTGTGTGTGTGTGTTTGAGCATGTCTGCCTACCATGGTGTATGTTTGGAGGTCAGACTCCTTGTGGAAGTCAGTTCTCTCCTTCCACCCTCTGGGACCCCTCTGCCTTTCTCCCCTCCCCCACCTCTCTTATTACCCCTCTCCCAACCAAGGACACTTGCTTCATAGATCCCAGACCAGAACTCAAGCCTGGGTCTTTTCTCCGTGGACTCTTATCATTCCTATTTTCTTGCAGTCAGTCCAGTACCATCTTTTCAACTTTCTCTTACCTGTTAAAAGTATAGATGTCAGAACTTCTTTGCAAACCATTTGGTTTTTGTTTTTCAATTTCACAGCTGAGTTGCTTTTTATGGAACTCCAAAACCACATAATGAAAGATAAAATAATGTGTTTGTTTTCTTCCTTTCCTTGCTGAAAGGTCTTGGCTTGTGGGATAAGTTAGCTTTACTTGGCAATTTGAGATAATCAAGAATTGAGGACTTGAATGGTTTTAATCTCTTTATCATTTTAATCTTTGCATGCAGAATTAAAGATGGCCATAAGTCATGGGCCACTGGCAAGACTGTTGTAATACATGTTTTTTTTTTCCTAAAGAAAAACAAAAACAAAACAAACTGAAACAAAAAACCAAATCAAAGCAACAACAACAAACCAATTAGAAGACAGGACTGTGGATAGAGTGAGAGCTTTGGGAAACCTCTGAGATCGGAGTTAAATCCCACCCAAGCTACTTAGTCACTTGACCATTTTGAACTCCATTACAAAATGGAGATAATCCTGAAAGGATTGTTTTACAAACCAAATGCAATGATATAAGGGAAGTTTCTCAAAAGCAACAGTTGCTATTATTTATTCCTTATCAGGATTACCGAGGAGACTGGTGTGTGGAGGAAAACGCACTAATATGATTTTTGTCAGATCCTTGCCCCTCCCCACCCCCTCGCTCCTTAAAATGTACCAGCAAGAGACTTGGCGTGAAAGTCTCAGAACGAACTGGTAGGTTAGATGTTTACTTCCTTTGGGCTGAGAGCCATGGCAGGTTGGTCTCTGTGTGAGCTCAGTGGTCAAGGGGATTGGTCTTGTGGTCAGGCCATCTGAGACACTCTCTAGCTCTGAGTATCTAAGTTTCATTTGCAATGTCTATGAGATGAGAATGATACTTTTGTTCATTTAAGATTAAGTTAAAATGAAATACAAGTCACTACATAGAATTGTAAACACGCTGCTTCATATTGGTCAGATGGGGAGGGGCCTGGTGTGAGTGGAGAGTGAACAGACTTTGCTGAGTCTTCTTGGACTCTGCTTGAACTCCCAGCCACAACAAGGTATCTCTTAGCTTCTCTTCCACTTTAATTATATTTTTATTCTCTTTCCCTCCTCCCCCTCCCCTATCTCATTTTATTTGAGACATGGAGCCAAGGCTGGCCTTGAACTTGATCCTCCTTTTCCTTGCCTAGTGGTGGGAGTACAGATGTGTGCTACCATGCCTAGCTCTTTATTTCTTAATTTTATTTATTGTGTGTATAGGTGTGAGAATTGTGTGGTCTATGCAATGAATGGTATATGCATGGTGGTTGTGTAGCGGTCAGTGGAGCACATCTGGTGCCTTGAGTATATACATGGGGGTGCAGGTTTTGTTGGTTTTATGTGGTGCTTTTACCCTTCGAGGAAAAGTCACGAAGCATGACAAAACCCACTATCAGAGTTTATTAGAGAAGAAGGGACAGAAGAGAATGTGCTTAGGCCTATGGAAGACATGGGGGCGAGGGAGAAGAAGAAGTGGGGAGGAGTCTGTGACCCACTTTTTATGAATTTCCCTGCACATGCACGTATGGGTTTATGGGGGCTACACCATGATCATGCTATGCCCAAATTACACGATCACACAGTGCACAGATTACGTAGGACATAAAGCCCTGGAATGACTAATCGTTTTGCCAGCACATGTGTGGTCATGTAGCTGGGGGAGTAGTCAGGAATTCCAACAGGTTTGCATAGCCACGGCTGTGCAGAGGTCAGGGGAGCACATCTGGTGTCCGCTCTTTCACTCTCTGCCTTATTCCCTGCAAAAGAGATCTCTCATGACTCTGGGTCTAGGCTGGTGTTCTAGGTTGAGTGATTCTCCTGTCTCCCCGCTGCCCCCCAGCACTGGGGTTGCAAGTTTGTATGATTGTACTAAGCTTGCTTGTGTGTGTGTGTGTGTGTGTGTGTGTGTGTGTGTGTGTGTGTGAGAGAGAGAGAGAGAGAGAGAGAGAGAGAGAGAGAGAGAGAGAGAACTTTAATGCTGTGTATATCAGACTGTAACAGAGACAACCACAAAACGCACTTCTGTACTTCTTACATAGCACGCTGTATTACAGCAAGCCCAGCTTATAGTCTACCATCAAGTGCAGCTCACCCATCAGTTCATTTTGTAATGGATCATTAAGAATATCCCCAAAACCGCCAGGCGGTGGTGGCACACGCCTTTAATCCCAGCACTCGGGAGGCAGAGCCAGGCGGATCTTTGTGAGTTCGAGGCCAGCCTGGACTACCAAGTGAGTTCCAGGAAAGGCGCAAAACTACACAGAGAAACCCTGTCTCGAAAAACAAAACAAAACAAAACAAAACAAAACAAAACAAAAAGAATATCCCCCAAACCAATGATCTCATCATTACCCCTTAAAACATCTAGGGAGAGGTTTGCACTTGGGAGACATGGAAGACGCTGAGCCTTGGCACTACCTTGAGTTCCATTTATAACTTCAGTGTGACAGACACTCAGATATTTGTGCCAGGCTTTTCCCTTTAGGCCACCAAAACCAGCTCCCAAATCATGACCCAGAGACTTATTATTAGTTTTGAATGCTCAGCCTTAGTTTAGCTCTTATTTGAATCTGTCTCTTTATCTACATTTTGCCTCAGGGCTTTTTACCTTTCACTCTTTCTGTATATCTTACTTTCCTGCTGTCTCCAGTGCCTGGCTGGCTGGCTGCCTGGCGGCTGCCTGGTTTCTAGCCTCAGGCGGGTCCCCTTCTTTCTTCCTCCTTCTCTTTTCTATTTATTCTCTCTACCCCCCCCCCCCAGCCTCGCCTATCCTTTCTCCTGCCTAGCTATTGACCGTTCAGCTTTTTATTAGACCAATCAGGTGCCTTAGGTAGGCAAGGTGAAACAAATGCAACACATCTTTACATAATTAAACACACATCCTTACATCGTTAAATGCAGCATAGACAAATAACACACCTTTACACAGTTAAAGTAAATGCCACAGCATAAACAAACGTAACACATCTTTGCCTAGTTAAAGTGATATTCCACAACAGACATTCCTCAGTGTGGAAAAGTTAATGTTGTCTTGGTTGAGCTAGAAAGTTTTTTTTTTTCTGGTAATTCAGGAGGGTGATTGGGTAGAAGCTCATTTTTCACACAAGAAAAGCCTTTCTGGAGAAGATCATCACTCCTGCTGGGCCCAGTTCTGAGAGCCCTGGGAGCAGAATACTTTCAGCTGTGACCCATGGCTTCTGGCCTTCATCTTGGACCTGATATCCGTGCTTAGCTTTTAGTGTGTTCTATGGATGCTGGTGATTAGAAGTCAAACCCTCAGGCTCTAACCTACGGAACCAACCCCCCAGCCCCTAGTTCTTTATCTTTTCTTCAAGGCTCTTAAGAACTAGGAGGTTTCCTCCTTCTCCATTTCTCCTTTTCTCTCTCTCTCTCTCTCTCTCTCTCTCTCTCTCTCTCTCTCTCTCTCTCTCTGTCTTTGTCACTCTGTCCTTTGTTTCTCTCTCTTTCTCTGTTGCTCTGTCTCTGTCATACACTCTCTTTCTCTTTCCCTCTCTTTAACCTTGTCTCCCTCCTAACAGCACCCTCTCCACTCCCCTGGCCCCTAGCTTGTTCTCTGAAAGTTGAACTACAGAGAAACATTGAAGTTGTAGTAGGGTCAGTGCAGTAGGAGATGCTATTCAAGGCAGGCTGACTCTGGGCACTGGCCAAAGACTCACCCATAAGAGGGAAAGAAAGGTTATTGAGCTAGGATATGCAACCAGCAGAGAAGGCAGAAGGGCACAGGGTGGATTCTAGAAGGAATTTGTGGAAATGGTCATTATGGTAGAGAATGACTGTTTGAAGTAATCGTGAAGGTAACGGGGTTTCGGAAACAACAGCATATGTCTAGATGTAATGATAGAGAAGCGCAGGGCTTTAGGGGCCAAATCATCATTCTGCTAGTGACAGTCTAACAAGAGGACAAGAGGAAGCAGAAGGGTCTCAAAGGGCTTACCACCCAGAGGTCTCAGAAGTAAACTGTAGTGGGCAGCTCTTCTGTGCCAGTAAGTGCCATATACATGCCACCTCACTTAAATCTGAGAGCAACACCATTGGGAAGTACTATTATTAAATCACTTGTAAAATTAAGCAAAATGAATTAAACAACACATTGAAAATGTTGTCATAATAATTTGATAACAATAAAGTAGACTCCATTTTGAATCAATAGAAAGTGTTTTGAACAGTTAACGTTTCCACGCTCATATAAGAAGTCAGTGTTAGAAGTCCTCATCTTTTCATTCATTTTATCATGGATAATTTGCCTTTGGAATGAATCTGTGAAATAAATCCATTGATGATAACAAGATCATAAGAAAATTATGTAGCTGTACTTTGCTAGACAACAGTAGCTAAGTGAATAAATACAATTGACAAAGAAGGCTAGGAGGTGAATTTAGCATGAGCACAATTATTGGGAAGCTAGAATCCTATGCACTGTAAATGCCAATCTTGATACAAACTAAGTTGTTTATAATTGTTCAAATGAAGACTACATGCATAAAATTATCTTTTTTTTTTTGTAGAATTTACCCCTTCTCACTCGTGACAATATTCACAACTTGTCTTACTTAGGGTTTCTATTGCTGTGATAAAACACTATGACCAAAAGCAACTTGGGAAGAAAAGGGTTTATTTTATTTACACTTCTACACCAGAATCCATCATCGAAAGAACTCAGTTCAGGAACTCAAGGCAGTAACCTAGAGGCAGGAACTGAAGTAGAAGCCATGGAGGAGTGCCACTTACTGGCTTTCTCCTCTTCTGCTCAGCCTGCTTTCTTATACCATCCAGGACCACCTCCCCAGGAGTGGCACTGCTCCCCAGGAGTGGCACCACCCACAGTGGCCTGGGTCCTCCCACATCAATCATCAATCAAGAAAATGCTTCACAGGCTTGCCTATGCGCCAATGCTCTGGAGGCATTTTCTCAATTAAGATTCCGTCTTCCCAGATGGTTCTAGTTCTTGTCAAGTTGACATAAAAACCAGCAAGCACATGATCTTATCTAGGTTCTTAGAAATCTGGGCCCAAGGAGTTTCTCTAGACCTCTTCAGGAAGCATATGGTTCAAAGAGCTTTTGCCAAAATTCTTTCACCAAACCCCAATGAGTTCCTACTGATCACACATGGCAGCCTTCATAAGTCTCCACTGGAATCGAGTCAGGCCAATAGGGTATTTACCAATTTAAAAAATTGGTCCAGATGTTTGGCCTGCTTTGGCATTGGCTCTTACCTTAATAAATACTGCTATGTGAGAGTTGTCCCAAGGCATTCAGGATCACTGCCTCCACATGCTCTAGGAGATTCCACCATTCCTGTGGGCTTCTTTTTAACTGGATCCTTCTGGAAATGGTGGCTAGTATGACAAAGTGACGTCAGACCTGTCTGGAGGCCAGCAGACTATCTACCCAATAGTAGCATTCAGTCCTCTAGGTCATCACTCTGTTCTCACCTTCTCAAAACAGGTCATCAGAACCATCCGAGGACTCTGGAGACCCACAGGACAGTCATTTTCCATCTGATCTCATAATTGTTAAGGATCAGCTCAACTCTAGCTCCTGTGTAGAGTCCACAGACAATGTGTCATCTGAGTTTCTGCCCCCACGACCCAGATCACGAGAGCCGTGTCTCTAGAACTTGCCTTTGCTTGGCTCAGTTGTCCCAACACTACTTTAATTCAATTAGATGTTTCTTAATTTTTCCCAAGTGTTCCCTAAAATGGTACAGCCATAAGGTATCTCACAGCTCTCTCAAAGTTTCCCTTCGGAGACAAGTTTCCACAGCTACACTGTTGATTTCACGATGGGCAAAATCTTTCTCAGTCGCCTCTTTCTACCAGCTAGTCACACATGGTTTTCCTATTATGGATAGCTTGGGCCTTCTCTGAGGTTTTTCCTATTTCTTCCTTAGACAACAGTATCAGTTACTGTAGCATCCCACCCTTGACCAGAGTGGAATGTGTAGATGGATAGTCCTTTCCAGTAGAGATTTCATTAAAGTCATATTCTTTTTTTAATTTGAAAAAACTTAATGAAGATATAATTACATAATTTCCCCTCCTTCTCTTCCCTCCTACCCCTTCCATAACCACCCCTGCTCCCTCCCAAATTTACAGCCTCCTTTAATCATTGTTACACATATAAACGAATAAATATATAAATATAGCCTGCTGAGTCCATTCAGTATTACTTGCTAACCACTTGGGCTGGCTACTCAGTGATAACTAATCAGGGAGCACATCCATGGGGAAGACTAATTTTCTCTCTCTCAGCAGCTGTTAAGAGAGTTCCCTCTCTTCATCTATGGGTGGTCCTCAGGAGATTTCTCCCATCTATGTTAGGTGTCTGTTAATTGGTGTGGGAATCATTCAGGTCTTGATTAGGCAGCCATGTTGAGACTGCATGGGTATAGCTTCCTTGTCACAGCTAGACGGAACAATCTCCCAGCAGACTTACTGGTCCTCTGGCTCTCATCATCTTTCCACCCCTTCTACTGGGATGTTCCTGGAACGTTAGGTGCAGGAGTTGTGTTGTAGTTCTATCTGTTCTGGTTGGGCGACCCACGGTCAGTCGTTCTCTGCCTTTTGAGTAGCTCTAGCTTTAACGGTCTCCATCTGCTGCAACAAGAGCATCTTTGGTGAGGGGTGAGGGCTACGCTTACCTGTGAACGTAAGGATGAGTATGTTGAGTGAAATTAGGAAACATTCTTGAATAACTTCTTAGCTGATAACCCAACTCATCAGAAGCTAAGACTGTCCAGAGTCAGCTGCTTCCCTAGATCCTCTTAGAGTGCATCCTGGCTCCCCACCCTAGAGCAGAGATCTGTAATATCTTTCTGTTGTCTGGCTCTAAAAGAATAAGACTCGGGAAGAGAAAGTCAGGATTATATTCAACAGGGAACTTGGTGGAAGGTGAGGCTTATAGGGTGGGGTTCATGCTTTATGTGTTATTTTTTTTTATTTGTTTCAGTAAATGGATGCAGTTCTTACGCTTCTGAGAGCATCACACCAGACCGGAAGTTTTAATTAGGGCTGAGGGCAGATGAGTGGGAAAGCATGTGCTTAGTTTGCGTGCACAGAGCACCAAAAGAAATTTTAAAATGAAACAAAACTCTGTGAGACTCCAGCACCATGACTATGTGTGTGCCGGTGCTGAGCTGGACTCCCTCATCAGAGACCGGTCCCTTTGGAGCTTTAACAAAAAGAGGAAGTAGGTTTAAAAAAAAAGGAAAAGAGAAAAGAGAAAACTGACAAGGATAGAGAAATAGAGGCAGATTCAGGTCTTTTCTCTTCTTCTTCATGTAAGGGTAGGAGGAAATAATACTAGCTTTTAAAGAGTCTCTAAATTCTATTTCTTTGGGCAATAGAGATGGAATCCTAAAACATCAAAAGTTAACACTGTGGGGAGACTTTCCATTTGTGAGGTTTCTAGACATAGTCTTAAGATCTCTTTTCTGGAGCATGAAAATAAATAGTTTTTCCTGTTTTTGTTTGCACCTGCCAATCCTTTCAAACCAAATTCTAGTGATTGATAAACCCATGCAAACACAAACACGGAAATAGCATAACAACGTAGCTAAGGGCAAATTTGAGAACATTACCTGTCCTGTGCATTGTTTGGATCTGGGAGAGAATAGAAACATGAACCAGCGGAGGAATAGATGTTGTGTTACAAGAATAGCATTAACAGGGAAGAAAGGTCACAAGCTCGGAGACTGTTACCTAAGAAAGAGGAATCATCTGTGATGTCATCTAGGGCTTTGGCTTCCCTTCCCAGGCTAAGTGCTCAGCAAATGTTAGTTCTCATGAAAGAATGCTAAGGGAAGGGACAGCCTTGATTCCTGATTAAAGCATTGTCAGTTCAAAGCTTCCAGCAGTTGTGTGCATGCACACGTTTCTCTCTCTCTCTCTCTCTCTCTCTCTCTCTCTCTCTCTCTCTCTCTCTCTCTCTCTGTATCTGTGTGTGTGTGTGTGTGTGTGTGTGTGTGTGTGTGTGTGTGTGTCTGTGTCTGTGTGTCACCCTGTGTACGTATGTTGGTAGCAAATATTTCTGTTGGGGAAAGGCCATCATAAATACTCAAATACTGCACTGGAGAAGAGAGAGACAAGGGTGTGGTTCCTAAAGTCTAAAGTTCCTGCCATTCCTGCAAAAGGCCACCCTCATTATAGAGTTACAGATCTTGCATTCTCTAAGAGATGTTGCCTTTCTAGATTCAGAAATTTAGATGACAAACTATTATTGCAAATTATCTATTCTTCTTACTAAGTAAGGGCTGTGTGTGTGTGTGTGTGTGTGTGTGTGTGTGTGTGTGTGTGTTTTCACAATTGTCCACTGGGCACTGGAAGAAGGGCATGGTATCAGAAAATACAGTATTTTCCAAACACTGGAGTAATCATTTTCTTGCAAAGAGCATTCTTAGAAATTCATGGTGCTATTCCTACCTGAATAACCTAGACTTTGGAAATCCTCCCATACCAGACAGCTTGGTCCTTTTCATCTCCCATACCAGACAGCTTTTGGTGTGAGAAAGATATTTATTTTATTTCCTTTTATTTGAGAAATTTAATTTTTCAATTTCAGTATCAAATAGCTAGTGAGTTCTTTTACATGAGAAAAGAACTCACTAGCTATTTGATATTGAAATTAAAAAATTAAGCTAATTCACACTCTCTGTGTCTTGTTATACAATTGTGGACCTTCCTGAAAGTGATTCTGAATTCTAGAAATGGCTTTTCTTTTTACTAGATAGGACAATGACTCTCTTAACATCCCGCTCCCCTTTTCCTTCTTCTTTCAATAATAATTTTAACCAATTTTATAGGAAGTGTTTATAAGGCTTGGGCTGTCCAATATGAACATAACCTATATTTTGGAAATAGGTTGGTATTTGAGTCTTGTCAAAGGACTAGACCTGATCCCTGCTACAGATGGTGAAGCTTCTGGATCTTTCTTTGTTTTCCCAGATTTCCTTAAAGCTAAGAAATGGATACACAACTTAGGCTCAGTCAATCAGGAATACCTTTCCCATTCTTTGAATTTTTGCTAGTAACTCAAGCAGGCAGGACCTAGTAGATGACAGGGAGAAGGGCAGTACCCATGAACCTGAGTGACTGTGATGTCTTGGTGTCCAGTGGTGGTAGTGTTCAAGGAGTCAGCTGCAGCTTGGTGTGTTGGTGACAGCAGTGACAGAGGAGTTATTATGTATGGTCTGGGTGTAATCTACTTAAGAGTAGCTGAACAGCCAAGATGACTGACATTTGATAGAGCACCATCTTTGGCTAAGTACTAACAAAGGCTCTTTGCAGAGAGATTCTGTGGTTCCTTACTTTAAGAAGATATTTGGAAGTAGAAACCAGTAAAATGGAGCTAATTCACAGAATGTTGAAACTTGATGATAAATGGAATTTAGCCTTCAATGGAATTTTATGGAAATGGTCCTGCATTTGGGTCTGAGGTTTCAGTTTGTACATTCAGATATTGTCAGGAGGCCAATTATGGAGGCCAATTACCTCTCTGATGGAGAATGCTTCCTAGCTGGGAGAAATCCTCTTTCCCCTTTTTATGAGATGAAAGTCCTTTCTCTAGATTTTTACTGGGACCAAATAAGTTTCTGAAGGCACACTTTCTGGGCTAGTTAGGATGTACATATGTGGGACTGGGAATTGGCTCCCCACCTTGCCTTTGTGAGCTCAAGAACCCTTAGAACAGCAGTGCTCCCTCACTGAGCACCTAGAGTCTCACCTAGGAGAAGTCCAGTCACTACCTCTGTGGTTAGGATCTAAGGACTGGTGTTACTTTAAGGTGTCTCAAGGAATTTTAATGTGCAGGTAGTTTGAGAAGCATTGACTTTGAGCAGTAGTTGGTGATCTGAACCCAGGGCCTGGCACATCTGAACCCAGGGCCTGGCACACACTAGGCAAACACTCAACCACTCAGTTACACCCTGGCCCCCCATCTTATCTTTTATTTAAGACAAGGTCTCACTAAATTGCCCAGGTTGGCCTTGAACTCACTCTGTAGCCACAGCTGGCCTGAACCTGTGATTCTTCTGCCTCATCCCCCCGAGTATCTGGGACTACAGACTTGCACCACCAGGCCAGGCTGTGTGTTATTTTGTGTGTGGAATGGTCTAATCATCTTTTTTATTTTTTTAATTTTCCAATGTCAGTCCATTCCTAAAGGAGTTTGTTCAAGTATTATTTGACACAATGTTACTAAAAGTAAACTTCCATAATTAAAAAAAATGATAAGCTTTATATTATTGCATGCAAAAGAATATAGTATTATGTGCTAAGAAAAATATGTCCAAGTTGAAGTCTATTTCAGTTTTGGCAATAGCAATAGTCTTACTTTTCTATTGCCATGACAAAACACCGTGATTGAGGCAACTTATGAAAGAAAGAGTTTAATTTTGGGCTCATTATTCCAAAAAGCTAGACTCCGTGATCATCATGGCAGGGTACAAGGTGGCAGGCAGGCAGACATTGTGTGGAGCTGGAGCAGTAGCTGAGAGCTGACATCTCATCTCCAAACAGACAGCCAAGAGCTAACTAGGAATGTTGTGGGCTTGCCCACCCCCAGTGACACCCCTACTTCAACAAGGTTGTCAGGGACAAGGACAGAATCTCTAGTTAGTAGAAAAATACAGACCCCCAACAAGACAGGGAACTAGATCATTCTACAGTCAGGTTGCCTAGCAATGGGACATTGAGTAGAGCCCTTGACCTTTCACCCTGTAAACATCCTATACAAACTCCTGTTAGCTTGCCCACCCTATGCAGATAACAGCTTCTTGCTCCCCCTACCCTGCAGGAACTATATAAACCCTCCTGGAGAAAAATAAAGTTGTGCCTTGATCAGAATCTTGTCTTGGTGTATTTTCCTTTGTGTCTCCTGTCCCTATCATTCTGTCCTTAGGGTGGTCGAGAACCCGTTGAAGCCCTGCTGGCCAGGGCACAAGGTCACAACTCTGAATCCTTCCCAAACAGTCCCACCAACTGGGGACCAAGTATTCAAGTATAGGAGTCTATGGGAGACATTCTCATTCAAACCAACACAATTTAAAATTATAAACATTCATGAACCATCAGCTTCAGAAGACAGCAACACCATAGACGTATTGCAAACAGAAGAAACTCATAAGGTATATGTGTATCTTGTGCAAATTGTATATTATATAAGCTATGTTAAAATGAAAATACATACTTATGTAGAATAATAACTATGGAGGGTAATTATGGAGAATAATATGTGGGTGAATGGTCAGGGAATAACTATCCTTATTCTAACTTCCTCTGAAAAGGCCTCTAAGGAAGCTAAAATCTCAAGAGCCCTTACATACAAGACATGGGTTAGAACACGGGAACTGGTGTAGAGAGGACATGCCCTCGTCAAAGTCAAAGACGGGGATGAATGTGGGATGACTGGAACAAGAGGAGAGCAAGGGATCTAACGTGAAGGACGGAAAGATGCTGTACGCAGGAGGAGCTTGGTGGAAACGAAGGGCGGGCAATTCAGCAGGTTTTGCCAGATGTGATTTGAGCAGTAAACAGGAGACTTGTTTATCATGGATTCTTCATTTTAAGGCTGGTCGGGGGAAGTACTAACTCGGAAGCCTGTTAGACAGGAGTTCAAATCCTGACTTGGTCACTGCTTTGCTCTGTGTGACTCTGGCCAATGGCCTTTGGAGTTCCTGTTTCCTGTGTTTAAGACACGCAGAGAGAAAGCCTTCCTTCCCAAGGATTTTGTGAATGAAAGTGAAACTATGCCATAGTGAACTGTGCCTGTAACAACTCTGGCTCTTACTCGTGGTCTCAGAATGCTTTGCCTGGGCTTTTTTTTTTTTTTTTTTTGCCTTACAGGTCATTTGCGTATATGTTATGGCTTCCGGTTTTGTGTGTTTTCATGGGCTTTCTGTGTGTGCGAATATGCGTATGTCCGCATCTATATGTGTTTCTTGTGCTTTTCCTTGGCTCTTTTTCTTCTGTTTGTTTTGTCCTATTCTGGTTTATTTGTTTTTGTTTTCTTTTTATTATTATTATTATTATTATTATTATTATTATTATTATTATTATTATTAGATGCCTGTTCATTTTCTAAGGAGAGAGAGAAAGAAAGGGTGTATTTGTATGAAAAAAATATATTTTCAATAAAAGAAAAAATTATGTTCTGTCCCTGATACAGTGCTATACAGTTTAGAGATTAGTCTCTCTCTCTCTCTCTCTCTCTCTCTCTCTCTCTCTCTCTCTCTCTCTCTCTCTCTGGATTCATGTATCTCAGGTTGGCCTCAGAGTTGCTACATAGTTGAAGATGACTTTGAATTAGAAATTTGGCCAGATTTAGTCTTCTACCCTTTGTAGCCACTCACATATGAACTGCCCCTAGTAGGCATACCTGAATACACCCAACAATTCTAGGCAATATGCTGTTTCTATGAAGGTGAGAATTCCTTTCTGTCTCCTAGAAGCTAATAGAAAGCATCCATGGAGTGGAGCTAGCAAGGCAGATGACCCACCAACTGCAACTGCAGGCATGTGACCTAATCTGATGGTTGAATTCAGCAGGAAAGATCCATGCAGTAGCATGCAGTAGGAAAATAGTGGACAAGAGCACATCAGAGCCCAGCCTTTGGCTTATTGTGAATATGGGATAAAAGCTGTTTTGCACATTTGAGATAATATTCATTCATTTCCTAAGATTATCAGCTGGACATTCACAAGGCAGGGATGGATCCCAGAGCTCACTGTTGGGAATTCTTGGGGGAACTCAAGCTTCACAAAATCTGTTGTCTTGGGATTGTATGCTTGCCTAAACACTCTGAGGCTCAGGGGCTGTCTTAGTCACACTGGACAGATGTAAGAGGACACGGGATCAAATGCCTTTCTTCCTTTTTTTTCCTCCTATGACACACACAAGAATGATTACGTGTGTTGTACAAGTCAATAGCCACGTGGCTTGTGGTTTTTACAAACTTAACTGGTAGCTCTTTCCAGTATGTAAGTTTCACCCTGCTCCTGGGACTACACCCCAGGGACTGACATGGAGGTTTGCTGATGTGCAGACATGAGACATAGAGCCCTTCACTGGGTGGATGATTCCCAATGGGCAGATGGGAAACAGGCTGAGTTGTGCTCTCAATTAGCAATGCGAAGGACTGATGTCACTTTACAGTCCATATTTCACAACAAGGCTCTAAGCCTAGTTTTCATCCTTTCAGAGCTGACCCATGGGCATAAGCCTGCAAAAAGTAAACTAAAAGCATAACATGAAGAATATATCCCATTATATTCCCAGGAGGTGGGGAAAAGCCTGAGCGAATCCAAAAGGGACTCATTGTGGATGGCTGAGTAACATGGTTCACAGACACGTGGACTCAGACACTCCACCAACAGTCAATGTCTTTTGGGGGCAAAAGAAAATATTATCCACCGAAGATGGATATCTAGCTGGTTTTCCTAAATGTGAAACAGTGCAGATTTTCAATGTTTTTCCAACTCCTGTGCTGTGGAGAAAGGGTTTTAACCAAGCGAAGGAACAGACCCCTACCACAGCGGATGCAATGGTGGTCTAATCAGAGAGGGGAAAGACGTATCATTTAGAATAAACAAGAAGGGGAGAGCAATTTAATTGGCTCCTGATGTTCCATCTAACACAGGCCAGAAGTCTTAAAACCTAGAGGCTTATTTTTATTTGTGAGTATATTTATTTTTATTTATTTTTAAATGAGTTTTCCGTCTGTGTTGGTAAAATTCCAGTCAAGGAACATCCATCCTGGCCTCTTTGATCTTGTGCTCACCTTTCAGAAGTATGAAAAGGTCTTCTCTTCCCCTTATGTAAAAGTACTTCCAGCCAGCGTTTAATATGAAAGAGATGTTTATCGGACTGGGACGGGCATATTGAAGCTATTCCGCAGTTGGCCCTCCCTCTCTCTCTCTCCTTGGCTCTTCCCTTTTCTCTCAGCCGCAATTCCCTCCACTGCCATTCTCAACCCACTGTGTTTCTCAACACGGTTTTGTACAGACGAAGGGGCCATGGGTGGCCATCAAGGAGTTGTTCTAAAAGCGAGGGAGAATAATAAGAATGAGAGGGGAACGGGCATCCTTCTGCGAAGCCTCTGCCTGACAGCGGGCTGCGGAGGTTCCGGGGCTGATGGTTTCAGCGCTTTGTTAGCTGGACCTTGATGAGAAGTCCAGGCTTCTAGGCGGTCCCTGGAAATTGATTCTCAGGGGAGTCCTCTTATATTCCCCCACCCCCATATCTAGGAAAGCTAGATGTCTATGAATGATTTAAGTTCACCAGACCAAACATGTCTCTGCGAACACTTTCAAATAAAGTGGAGTTTGTTTTCCAAAACAGCTGGTGATGATATTGGTGAAGATATGTTTCTTTTCTTTTTTTTTTTTTTTTTTTTTTTGGTTTTGGTTTTTCAAGACAGGGTTTCTCTGTGTAGCTTTGCGCCTTTTCCTGGAACTCACTTGGTAGCCCAGGCTGGCCTCAAACTCACAGAGATCCACCTGGCTCTGCCTCCAGAGTGCTGGGATTAAAGGCGTGCACCACCACCGCCCGGCCCATGTTTCTTTTCAAGTGCAAGGAGTATCCCTTCCTGGGGTCACAAAGCCTAGGAATTAGAGAAGATTCTAGAACAAACTAGAATTTGTTTTTCTTTTCTTTCTTTCTTTTTTCTTTTCTTTTTTTGGCGGGGGGTGGGGGAGGGGTTGAGACAGAGTTTCTCTATGTAACAGTCCTGGCTGTCCTGGAACTCACTATGCAGACCTGGCTGGCTGGCCTCAAACTCACAGAGATCCACCTGCCTCTGCCTCCCAAGCACTGAGATTGAAGGCTTGTACCACCACTAACCAGTTCAAACTAGCATTTTTAAAATTCACTTGCCACAACTTTAAAAAAAAATAAGATATGGTGCTTATTAGTTGGCTTATGTAATATGTATGTGTTTTCTTATTCAGTGGAAGCATGCTTATGGAATTTGTACTTTTCCAATCTTTTAAACAAAACATCCATTATGAGAAATGCTTTGACTTTAGAGAAAATTGATTTTTTCCATTATTATTATTATTATTATTATTATTATTATTATTATTATTGACAGGGTATCATATAGCCCAGGCTGGCCTTGGACTTACTACATAGTCAAGGCTGATTTTGAACTCCTGATGCTCCTGTTTCTACCTCTCAGTGCTGGGATCACAGACATGTGTCCCCAGGATTTTTGATCAGCCTTAACTTACAAAACGAGACAGAGTAAGATGAATAGTTGTATAGCAAACAGAATCCATTAGTGACCCAGAATTTTACTGAGCTTTCTCCAAATAATAGACTTCTGGAGATACAGTTTGGGTGTAGTTTCATTTACTATTAATTCAATTAGCATGCAACTTTTTAGTAGCCATAGATTGCAATAAAAAGCAATAGACTTCTACATAATTTTCTTTGAACTTTCTGTTTTCAATAAAATGACAACCACAGTTTGCCTGTATCCTCACTTTTGCAGCTAAAGGCTTGGAAGAAATTTCTTTGTCTACTCACACAACTCAAGCATTACATGGAATAATTAAGCCATTTTCATGGAAGGTCTATGGGGAGAAGGTTTCCTGAAAGACACCAGGTTAGTAAGATTTGGTGAAGGAGAAAGTAGGCAACACACTGTCGGCTTTTAGAACTCCGTTTATTATACATTCCAGACAACGGAAATGAACAGCTGGAGCAGTAGGGCAGCGGCTTGCTTGTTTCTCTCTGAATCAAAGAAGGGGGAACTTTACAGACTCCAGCTGTGCTTACTTTGGGGTTTCCTGGCTCTCTGCTCTTCTGCGCTCTGCAGTTGACGTGTCCAAACCTCAGGGGACCCTCCATCCAGCACAAGCCAGTCTTCCTCCTCTCCTTCCTTTCTGTTTTAAAAATAAAGACTATCAGATGTGTGTAATACTCCTGGATGACCTTAGATGCTAGGGGAGGGGGGAGGAGGGAGGGGGAGAAGGGAGGGGGAGGAGGGAGGAAGGAGAGAAGACAGACAATGAGAATGGAAGAGAGTGTGGAGGAAAGGGAGGAGAGGGAGGAGGAGGGTGAGGAGGAGGGGGAAGAAGAAGAGACAAAAGGATAATGAAAGGACTAGAAACTTGATGGTGAGTCCAGCATGGCCCATTAAGTTTCAAGGGAGGAAGAAGGGAAGGACAGAAAATAAGAATGGAAGAAGCTAAAGATAAAGAATTGACAGGAAGGAGGAGCCTTTCCTAATAGGTCAGTGGTTCTTAAAAGTAAATGTGCTTTGGAGTCTTCCAGAAGGCTTGTCAAATACGGACTTCCAGGACCTACTACAACTTCTGATTTGATGGGGCTGCGTGAGGCCTGGGAGTCTGCATTTTAACAAGAGAGACTTCCAAAGACATGCTAGAGTGGAAAAGCAGGTTTTCGGGCTGGGAGAGTCTGGCTGCCGATGGGTTACATAGCATAACATGGAGTCTTGAGAGCAGAAAGGGTCTGGACTTCAGAGGGAATGGGCGCAGGGAGGCAGACATGTGAAGAAAATTGCCCAAAGAGCAACAGCAAAGTGACACTAAAGAGCAGGAGAGAAGGAGGTGAGGACTGACAGAGGTCTGTCAAGAGCTTCAGCATGCAGGTTTGCCCAAGGATGTCAAAGAAAAGACAGGGACAAAAGAAGAAATACGAGACCACTGAGTTGCAGCTAAGGCATTGATTAAAGTAGCCAAAAGTTGTATCTAAGTGCTCAGTCAGTCCTGTTTCCCAATAGAGATGTGTGGCCTGGAGATGCAGATCAGTAATAGGATGCCTCGTATGTGCAGTGCCCTGGGCTCAGTCTTCACTTAACGTGGTTAGCTGACTGACTGAATGAATGAATGAATGAAACTTACTGCATGGTCATACAGAAATGAATGGTAGAGAAATAGAGTGAGTTGCATTGTGGGAAGTGTCCGGGTAGCTAATCCCATCCTCATTTTTTTGTTAGATGCTGATAACCAGGTACCTGTCTATAGTGAATCTCCACAATGACTCACACAATGCCCCCCTAAAATATCTACAAAACCACAGCAGGACAAAACAAAAAGTGAGTCTTAAAAGAGACTGATAAATGGCTGTGAACCTTGGCACAGATTTAATAACTAGTAGAACCTTGATGTGTGCATCTTACCACTTGAATGGGACAAGGTGAGAAGCCTTTACCTTCACAGTCACTTTGTTTCAACAGTGGGTGTTTACTGCCAATCTACCCAGGACCCCTGCGAAGGCATGTGGGAACAAATGATTCTCTAGTGTGGCACACCACAGCGGGTGGGACTTCCATCTACCTAGCCACGCCCCTGTGTCCTCACTAAGTCACAGCTCTGTGGCTTCACTGGGCTATCACTTGGAGCACATTTAGCCCTGGCTTCTCATAGGTCTAGAAGCTCTAGGGTCCTGTTTCCCCAACACTTTTTCTAGATGTTTTCACTGCCCTTTGCCCTAAAACTACAAATGTGAGGGTTTTAAGTCAGACACTAAGAATTTTGCAAATGCTTAAGGCAGCATTTAATACTCATGACAATTCAATGAGAGAGGTCATGCTAACTCAGGTTATCAATGAGGAAATCATTGGCCAACTAGCACGGCCCTCTAGAAAGACTGCCTGATGCAGCAAATCTCAATAGCCAAAGAGAAATGGGCTGTGATTCCGACCCTGGCTATCTAATACACTGGCTGCAATCCCATCAGAGCACTGGTTGTACTTTGTCCGAGACCTGAAGTGATGATATTGCCTATTAGTTTGGTTTCCTGCAGGGTCCATTTTGCTACTTATCAGTTTTTTTTCATTGTTTAGCAATAATATTTCAAATCTATGAGAATTAGATCATTCCTACCCATTTCCTACTTGCTAATACATTCTAATGGAAGCATGTTTTTATTGTAACTTCTAATTATCTTCTAAATCTCCTGGGAAACACTAGTTGGAATGTTTTCCAAGTGCTACTTAGTTTCCTCCACTATATTCTTCTGCTACGGCCATTTTCTCTTCTATTTCACTCAGTGTGCCTTCTCCTGGTGGCTGAGACTCTTCTAGTGAGTGTTCCCTGTCTGCACACTCATAAAGGAAGGGTTAGAATGACAAGCATCGGTAGCTGGTGCGGGATTCCTTAACAATCCTGTTGGGTCACATTAAGTTTCCTTTGGTAGGCTTCTTATCTGCCTTGTCCTTTCCTCATGCTGACATTTGGTTGCTGTTATGACAGTATTAAGAGGTGGGACCCTTACGAAGGGACTAGGTTATGAGGGCTCCACCCTCACTAGCAGATTTGTGGAATTTTAGCCAAATGGGTTTGGCTGTGATGTCAATGGGCCTTAAGGCTAAGCTCCAATCTTTCTATCTGCATGTGTCACTTCTTTGCCACGTTATGCGGCAGCAAAAGCCAGTGCTGTGCTCTTAGACCTCATTTGGGCTAGGCTGGGAACCTTACTTCTTTGAATGATGTAAAGGCTACACCCATGTTATTCATTCATAATATGGAACAGCCTAGACATACACTAACAGATGAATGGATAAAATTGTGTGTGTGTGTATATATATATATATACAGTGGAGTTCTATAAGCTGCAAAGAGGAAGGAAATAATGTTATTTTCAGGGAAATAAGGCAAACTCACAGCTAGAATCTAGAGAGAGGGGGAAGAACATGAAAGTTGAGGGAGTGCTATGAGCTGGGTAGAAGACATCCCTGAAGAGGGGGACCAGAGAGGGCGATGGGGAAGAGAAAGGAAAAATATGTCAGTCTCCTGTGAAGAATCTGTATTTAGACAGGTATATGAGCAAGGCACAAAACTACATCTGTATAATGAAAGTTATAAACAATAAAAAATATAGACTGGTGCCAGATGGCTCAGCAGGTAGAGGAACTCTGCCACCAAACCTGTCTACTTGAGTTCCATCTCATGGATCCATAGAGTGGAAGGAGAGAACCAGTTAGAGAAATAGAGAGTGAGATAGATAGATAGATAGATAGATAGATAGATAGATAGATAGATAGATACAGACAAACAGACAGACAGACAGACAGAAACAGATGCACACAAAAACACACACAGAGTAGCAAGTAATACTCCTCAACATAAATAAATACAAATAATTAAAAGTAAAAAAAAAAATGTTCAGGTTACAACCAGATCTGAATAACGGTTTCCTTGTAGCTCTTTTTGCTAGTCTTTGTGAACTGGGCTGCACTCAGTTAAAGCAAAGCTCAGGCTGAGGGATGTACTAGCCACTCAGTACTTTGTACGTAAATGGGCTTATAGTGTCCGGTCTTTGGGTGACTACATGATTTTTAACCTGCCCACTCACACACACAAGCTCTGCTCTTGGCAAATCTTGGAATTTTGGCACCTGATTGGAAATGCAGTTGCCACTTAGAAGCAGGAAGGAATTACCACAGTGACTAAGCATGAGTGGGCTTCTATCCTTAACTTGGACAGTTTTCCTTGTGTGGTTTATGGTGGAAAATTCCATGTAGTAGAATTTTGGGATTCAACATTAACTTTAGAAGCCAGCCATTGTGTTTATCTGAGCTGTGCTTACTAAATGAACCTTGACAATAAACATTAAAATATATAAAGCATGAGTTTCATGGATTGCCTATTCATTATATTAATATAGTGGTCCCCTTATTTATAGGGATATATCCCAAGACCCCCAGGTTTGATAGTGCCAAACTCTATGTAGGGTTCTCTCCTGTATATACACAACTGTGGTAAGGCTTAATTGATAAGGTAGGCACAGTAAGAGGTGAAAAGTAATAACAATAATAAAATAAATAATCATCATGACATAATATACAATTATGAATTATATTTTGAATAGTTGATATTTAAATAGCATAATATTATCCAAATCTATCCAAATAATCAATATTACTAATTATTTAATAATAGTCCAGAGATAACTTAATTATAGAAGGTAAAACCACAGGTTGGGAATTCAGTTCAGCTGTAGAGCACTTGCCTAGCATTCATGAGGCCCTGGTTCAATCCCTAACGTTGCAAAAATAATAACTACAGTAACAAACAGTGTTCCTCAAGAAAACAACAGTACAAAGCATGGATAAGCGAGAATGAGTGTATAAAAGTTAACCATCAGGCTTACTTTTCTCGTAGTTATGTTTAAGAAATGTTCTCCTTGGTCTACCCTAGAGTTCTGTGGCATAGCCTTCTTTCACACCACCACACTGGAGACAGGAGGGAGTGGAGGAGTCTGTGGCCATAGGTGGTACTCTCTCAGGAGGAAATGTGGAACAAGAAAGCTTTATCCAACTAACTAAACTTGGCCAACCAGATCTTCATTCTCAAGAACTAAGATAATGAAATGGAGAGAGACACACAGACAGACAAAGAGAGACATACACAGAGACAGAGAGAGGCACAGAGAGAGACACACAGAGATAGAGAGAAATGGGACAGAGACAGAGAGAAGAGGTGGGGAGGGAGGAGAGAGAGAGAAAGACAGAGAGAGAGACAGAGAGACAGAGAGAGAGAGAATAAGAGGCAAGAAAACCAGGGAATAAAGAATACACAGAGAGGAGTCTTGAGGTCCCTCAAGGATCCCAAGCAAGCTCAGGTTGTGGAGAAGAAAACATGTCACTTGAATAAAAGCCTCATAGTTAAGATGTACGAATTTCACGACAGCAGGAAACAGGGCGAATAGAAACTGGGATATGAATTGAATCACAGATGTGCTTGAAGTGAGCATGGTTTACCTGCTGCCCTTAGACAGCCAGGCAATTCTCCATGGGCTCACTCAGAGCAGAGCAGCAGGGTGCAGGTAGTCTCAGGACGGTGGACAGTTACACTCTCTAACTTTGGGTGGAGGAGAAAACCAAGTTCTTGTTCATCAAGCTGTGCATAATTTTGAAGGCAAGAAAAATAGAAACATTTCATCTATTTTACGGAGAAAAATACTTTCAATTTTCATCCCTCCTATTTGTTGCACCTAATTACAACACGGAATGTAGTATTTTGTTTAGAAATATCCCATGAGAATGACTAGACAAGCAGAGAAAGACTTCCAGATGATGGAGAATGACACCACATTCCCCTCATGTAATCCAAACAGGGGAGGCTTTTGGAAATGAATAAAATCCAATTCCGACAGCACAGGGGCTCCTGCTTGATATGAAATTTCTACTGAGCAGAGATATTTTCTCAGTATGGTTTGATGAAAGTTTCAGTTTGGTTGTCAGAGGGAAAGTCATTGAGTGATTGTTGCAGCAACTTATAGAAGTTGACTGGAAGACCATAGTGAGACAAGGCGTGTGTGTGTGTGTGTGTGTGTGTGTGTGTGTGTGTGTGTGTGTGTGTGTGGTCTGAAAGAGAATGGCCCACCAAGGGAGTGGCACTCTCAGGAGGTGTGGGCTTGTCCGAGTAGGTGTGGTCTTGTTGGAGGAAGTGTGTCACTGTGAAGGTGGGCTCTGAGGTCTCATATAGGCTCAAGCCACACCCAGTGAGATAGACCACTTCCCTGTTGCCTGTGTGTCAAGATGTAGGACTCTCAGCTCCAGCACCAAATCATTACTATGCGGTAATGATAATGGACTGAATCTCTGAACTGTAAGCCACAATTAAATGTTTTCTTTTGTAAGAGTTGCCATGGTCATGGTGTCTCTTCACAGTAATAGAAACCCTAACTAAGACAGTGTAGTTTAAGGGAATTATGGCATGGAAATGATCTGTTAGGGGTAGGTAGACAAGACTGTGCTTCAAGATGCTGAAAATAAAGGTATTAGAATATGTGTTGGGCTGCTGGGAAAAAGGGGCCCCAAATAAGGTGCTTAAGTAATATACAATTTTATATATTTTCTTTCCTGTGTCAAGTAACAATCTATTAAGTAGTCCAGGTTCATTGGATAGCTCCCCTGCCTTGAGTTAGTCATTCAGGGACACTGTTTGATCTTACTTCTTCAATTCCTAGGGTTATCATTCATTGGTTGAAATTAGATTAAGCTAGAAGGAGAAAGCACAGAGATGGAGTTCAAGCTATTTCCTTATGATACAGAAGGCTGCCTACACCTCTTCCTTTCTGCTGATGAGTATGATTCACATGACCTTATCTGCTACAAAGTAGTCTGGCAAAATGAAAGCTCCAGGGAAGCATCCATACGCCCAGCTAAAACTTGACTGCTAGGGAAGAAGAGAAGAAAGTATTTCTGGTGACCACTTGCATCCTGCTCTCTGGAGGAGTGTGGAAATACAGGGCAGCCTCATTTTCCAAAGCGCTCAAAGCCATCTGTGGCTCATAGGCCAAAAGGTCAGCCTCTGAAGTCACACGACGACACAAGTGGAACCTCTTAGCTGCCACCATAAAACTTCACTGCTTCTCAATTGCTGGAGTCATTGGTTGGAGTCATTTCCTAGCCACCTCGAGGATTCTGTGTTAAAGGGCAGAATATTTTCTTTGTTTTTCTTAAAGGAGCAGAGTAGGTCCTCTACTTTAAGGCCCCAAAAGATTAGTTCAGCTCAGGGCTATTCTAAAATCCTGTCTTGTTCTTTCCAGGACCTTCTTCAAATGCTCCATTGTTTTCCCTCACAAACTCTCTTTAAGTGGTTCTCTCCTTTTAAAACTCTTTGGATAGAAAGGGAGAACATAAAACGCTGAAATAAATATTGGCATCTGTTGACTTATGGGATTTAAAAGTTCAGGGATGGAGTGTAGGTGCATCTTGACTCAGGTGTCAAAATACAACCTCAAGATAAATGTCTGAGTGCTGATTTACCCCCGTTCCAAGTTCTTATTCATGGTGGTCTCTGACACTGTAAGCTTCCGGACTCACGGCTTCCATTCCAGAGGAAATCCAATATTTCCTTTTCTATTAGTGCCTGCAAGAGTCACAAGATCACTACAACAGAGCTTGACTGTGGCCAGCTTCCTGACTCATTTAATTAATCAATGTGATGAGGAACTCAGTGCTCTGGATGCTTTAGGAACACACATAATCCTACCGCAAGGGCAAAAGCAGAAACTCATGAGTGCTAGACTAGAGAGGCAGACTGCTGTGAGCCCACGTGAGCAAGGAAGGCAGGTGGTGGGAATACAGCGCTACTAGTTCATTTGCTTGCGAAGTTAAAGCATCTGAAGACATTTTATAGTGACTTAAACAGTAACCTTCTTCAATGCGTTGAATTACATTTTAAATGTGTAGATGTGGATTGGGCATGTGTGCCCAGGTCCCCCATGGTACATGTGGAATTCAGAGGATGGCTTGGGTAGGCCAATTCTTTTTCCTCACCAGGTGGGTCTTGGGGATTGAACTCTGGTTTGTGGGATAGAACTCAGGTTGTTAGGTTTGGTGAGAAGTACTTTCATCCGTGGAGCTAGCTCACCAGCCTTTGACTAGCACCATTCCCTAAAGCCTCTGACTGCTCACTTGCCTGAGAAGTCCTGTGGCAGTGTCAAGCTTCAAGTGCTTGCTTTTAGTGATCGTATCTGTAGCACGAATCTTATCATAAGGGTCTTATTAATAAAAACAAACCCGGAGCCAAGTATTGGGGTGAGCGCTGAAAGATCAGAGAGACAGAACAAGCCACAGCCAACCTCACCTCACCAGTTCCTCAGCTGATCTCGTTTCCTCAGACTAGAAGCCTCTGTGTCCTCATCTGACTGGATCTCAGCTGAACTGCTGCTAAAAGCTTAAAAGCCTAAAAAGGCTCTAGTTCCTGGTCCTTATGCCTTATATACCTTTCTGCTTCCTGCCATTACTTCCTGGGATTAAGGGTGTGTGCCACCATACCTGGCTGTTTCCAGTGTGACTTTGAACTCACAGAGATCCACATGGATCTCTGCCTCCAGAATGCTAGGATTAAAGGTGTGTGTGTCACCATTTTCTGGCCTCTATGTCTGTCTAGTGGCTGTTCTGTTCTCTGACCCCAGACAAGTTTATTAGGGTATACAATATACTGGGGGACACAATATCACCACACCTATCTCCATGTCCATTCACTTGAGGACAGGCATATGTTGACCCACTGAGACCCAGTGATCCTATGAACTTTGGTGTGTTACATCACAGTATTCACAACACCCCAATGCTTTTCCTAACTTTGACTTCATAGCCCACTTCTGTCTTTTGTAATTCCGTGCACTTCCTGCCTCTCATGTGCTCTGGTATAATGGAGGCTATCAAGAGTAGAGCATCCTCAGTCAGACTGTGGGAAATCAAACCTCTATTGCTTGAATACACAAATGTATTTTTCCATGATTCAGCAATACATTAGTTTTGTTGACAGGTGGTTAGACATCCTGGGATATTATCCCAGGTTTGCAGTAGAGAAGATATGTACCACAATAATAGCAAGACCATTCACATCAATGAGGACCAGGAAGCTGAGCATGGTGGTACTTGCTTGTAATTCTAGGATTTGGAAGACATTGGCAGGAGGATTAAAAGTTCACCCTCAGCTACATAGTTAATATGAGGCCAACCTGAGCTACATGAGATCCTGTCTCAAAAAAAAAAAAAAAAAAAAAAAACAAACCAAAAACCAAAAAACAAAAAACAAAAAAACAAGAGAGAGAGAAAGAGAAAGAGGACTAATTGGATAGGTAGCAGAGAACTGACTGTTGCTGCTACACCCTTACAGTGAGATGGATTGGTTGGCACTTACAACAGTTTAGTGTGTGGTAAAGTGGTTAATAACACAGACTCTGGGCTAAAATCAATTTCATCATTTACTACCTACCTAGGTTTAGGTAAGTAACCTGACCTCACTATGCCTTAGTTTCTCAAAATAGAAATAATAGTACTCACTTCACAGCATTGATGTGATGTTGAGATGAGTCAAAATTTATATATATATATATATATATATACATATATATATATATAAAATGTTTAAAATGATTTAAGATCTAAGAAAGTAACACATAAGAGTCATATAACTATATAATAACACCTTTGCTAGTGTTATAACTTTTCTATGTAAATTCATATGTAAATACTTTATAAACAAAGTGAGGAAAGTATTGTTCAGTAGCAAGTTCCCCAAAGTTGGGTAAAAATCCCGAAGCACAAAACCCACATTTTCTTTTTATGAACCTTGTCTGAATTATCCACCTCTGAGTAAGAAAGTGGGAATGACATACTAATGGAAAAACAGGCTAATAGGCCTACCCCAGCTTCACATTCGAAGGGTGGAATCATTTACGGGAACACTCTCCAACTTCCTAACTGCTGCAATCAAATCACTGCATGGAGAAAGCTACAAAACCAAGTTCCAAACAATGAACACATCAGTGTCTCGGTGGAGGCGTTCCAACCATCTGGCATTCATATGTTGTTTGGGGGGTGGTGATCGCACAGGCGAGTAATGACCCAGCCCCACCTCTAGGCAAGTGACTTTCATGCAGGAAGCTTTCTCTGGTCACTTGTGGCTGGTTAGTATTGCCAGAAGAAGCTTCCTCCCCCCACTTCCTTGATCTTTCTTCAAGAGCCCACAAAAGGGGCCGTCGAAACGCATCTGTGGAGTTCAGGGCAGGGAGGTTTCAACATTTCATAAATAAATGTGCTCTTTGAGGCAATTTTTAAGAAACAAAGGGCCCACCCTGTTATTCAGGCTGAACACAGTTCTTCTAAATGGATCTAAATTAAATATTGATCATCTTAGGTTATGTTAAAACTGATTTTGGAAAACTTGGGACACAGACACTTAATATTTCTTATTCCTCTGGTCTAAACTGTCAATTTTGTTAGCATTTTATCTTTTCCCTACAGTGTAGAACTTGACATACAGTTGAAGGAACATTTGTTCATTTACAATAATTAATCTAACGAGTATTTGCTGAGCTACTAAGGGCTGGGTACTAAGTTAGGGTTACTTATTTAGTGGACTATAAGGGGTGGTTTAGAGCTATTGGGACAGCTGTGTTATGAAAAGGGAATATTGCTATAAAATGGTGGTAGTGTAATAGGCTTTTCTTTTTCAACCAGGAAGAGAGGAAAATAAAGCTGGAAAACAGAAGAGAGACTTGTGAGACAATTTAAAGAAAATGTGAATAAAATATACACTAGTGAAATTAAAAAGAAAACCTCAGTGGCTAACAGGACTGGAATGTGGATTTCACAGTCTCAGCACTGTCCTGGGATTTGGGGCTGTGGTGGTTTGAATGAGAATGGCCCCCATAGAATGCTTGGTCCTCAGTGGAATTATTTGAAAGGATTAGGAGGTGTGGCCTTGTTGGAGGATGAGAGTGGGCTTTGAGAATTCCTGAGAGTGGGCTTCAAGGTTTCAAAAGCCCAAATCAAGAGTTTAACCATGCTCCAGTGAGTATATAGATAACACAAATTGGACTTGTATTTTTATTCTTTCTATTTTTATTTTGTTGAGTGGGGGAGGTCACAATGGTGGGGTGGGCGCTGAACACGGAAGGACTGAGAAATGAGTATGATCCAGGTGTATGATGTGAAATTCCCAAAGAATCAATAAAATTATTATGCTGAAAAGAACAAAATAAAAAAAATCCCATAAAACAAAAGTCCACATCAGGCCCAGTGTCTCTTTCTGCTTGCCTGCAACTCAGGGACCAGTTCTTAGCTACCACTCCAGTGCCATGAGTATTTGATTTCCACCATGATGATCATGGATTGACCCTCTAAAACTGTAAGCAAGCCCCCAATGAAATGCTTTCTTTAAAGAATTCCCTTAGTCCTGGTGTCTCTTCACAGCAATAGAACAGTAACTAAAACAATGGGAAAGACAAAGGAACAAAAAATGATAACAAAGTAGCCAAATGCTAATGGAGTCAGTGCAGAGGTAGAGCTGACCCCAAAGGAGGCAGAGCTAATGACGCAACAGTATCAATTACACAGATAAACCTTCTCCAGCCTGTTTGGTTAAGGTTTATAACCCCACATAGAAGACCTGTTTTTAACTTGGGATATAGCTCAGTGGTAGAGTATTTGCCTAGCATTCCTGAAGCCCTGGGTTCAATACACAGAACAAGGGTGGGATAGGAGTGGTACCTAGTTTTGAACACTTTGATGAGGGTTTAGGTTTCATCAGCAACCCCCACACACATACCCCTGTCTCTCACTGTCTCTTCTTCCCTCTCTCTTTCTCCTCCCTCCCTCCTTCCCTGCCTTTCCTTCCTTCTGAAAAGGACAGAAAATCTAATATGTGCAAGGATTGAAATACATACAATGACGTGGACCATTTATATTACTGTGATAAAACACATTAAACTGGCTACTCAATTTTATTTTCTTTTGGGATGTAGCTAAGTGGTATAGGACTTGCTCAGTACATGCAAAGGCCTAGGTTCAAACCCCAGCACCTGTGAAAGAAGACTTAAATTGACAAATAATAATAATTGTGTACATCATAGGGGATGGGCAAATTTTAAACAGAAGCAATTCATAGAGTATAGTTCTAAAGTTAGAATGTCCAAGGTCAAGACACTGGTAGATTTGTGTCTGGTGAGGGCTCATTTCTTATGTAGTTGATGTCTTCTCATGTTGTCCTTGAATGGCAGCATGGGTAAGGAAGTTTTCTAGTGCTTGTTATCCATAAGCTCATCCATCTTACTCATGACCAGAGAATCCTCACCATCTAGCCACCTCTTATATCCCTTCCTTCTTATACTCTCACCCTTATCTGAGTGGGACACAAATATTTAGAGCCTGGAAATCAGCCACAAAGCCCCTTTAAAAAGTATAAAGTGATATGCCAGTTGCAGAGCATTTAAAAAAATTATTAAAAGGAAAGACTTGCAGACAGATTTTTCTTTGGGCTGCCAGCTCACAAAAAAATGACTCAGAGACTTATTATTAATTATGAAAGCTTAGCCTATAGCTTAGGCTTGTTCCACTAGCTCTTATAACTTAAATTAACCCATTTCTGTTCATCTACGTGTTCCAGGTGACTCGTGGCTTTTACCTCTCATTCTGCATGTCTTGATCCCTCTGAGCCCAGCTGGTGACTCTGCCTTTCTCCTTCCCAGTGCTCTCTCTGTCCAGATGTCCCCGCTAGACTTTTTGCCTAGCTTTTTGTCATTCAGCTCTTTATTAAACCAATCAGAAGGCACCTTGGAAAAGACACATCTTCACAGTATACAAAAAGATTACTCCACTACAAAGAATAAAATAAACAGAGTATTTAGTTTTTTTTTTTTTTTTCCTTTTTGGAGGCCCACCACCCAGCTCCCAAATAAATATTTAGAGACTCATTCTTACTTATGAATGTCTGGCCTTAGCTTGGCTTATTTCTAGTCAGCTTTTCCTAACTTGAATTATCCAGTCTACCTTTTGCCTTTGGGCTTTTACCTTTCTCTGTTCTATATTCCTTTCTTTCCGTCTTACTCCATAGCTGATTGTGTGGCTGGGTGGCTGGCCTCTGGTGTCCTTTCTCCCTTTCCTTTTTCCTCACTCCTCCTCCTCCTTTCTCTCTTTATTCTCTCTGCCTACCAGCCCCACCTATTTCTCTCTCCTGCTTAGCTACTTTCTGTTCAGCTTTTTATTAGACCAATCAGGTGTTTTAGATAGGTAAGGTAACACAGCTTTACAGATTTAAACTAATGCAACATAAAAGAGTGTAACACATCTTTGCATCATTAAACAAATATTCCACAGCATAAATGAATGTAACACATCTTAAACTAATATTCCACATTTCCCATTCTTGTCTAAATAAAAAGAAAGATTTTAACTTTAACATAGTAAAACTATATACAACAAAAGAGTTATCAAGTAAGAATTACATTTTCAATGTTCAGTCTATTTGTATTTAGCAAATTCAGAGAAAAGACTCCATTATCTATCTTATCTTAGTGATTCCAATGTTTTATATCTAATTTACTTTCTATCATAACTAAGGAAAACTATAACTCTAATTATTTAGTCTTTAACTCCATCAAAGACTCCAGAAAGGTGTAATGTTACCTAACAACAGAGACATTTGGCTTCCTGGACAGTCACCCAGAGTTCCTCTGTAATGTTGGGGCATGCATCTTCTGCCTACAGGCCTAGAGTATCTGGCAGACTTTTCAGTGAAGCAGGAAAATTGAAGGACTGTCCTGCCTTGTATTGGCAAAGTTTGATAGTTGCTTCCCTATGTGTCCTGCATGTCCAGTTTGTACAGTATATTGTCAGCAGTCAAGACAAGAACAGTTTCTTTGTCCAGTGGCTAACATTGCCACAATGAACGCAAACTCCACAAGGATTTTTTTTTTAAATGCCCATCATCTTTTCTGAGGTAAATTGGTGCTACCAGGAGCAGATGTGTCTCATTTCATGAAAAACCCTATGTTAACAAAAAATTTAAATGCCATATTCTATAGGTCTTTGAAGTCTATCTATCTAAAATATATCTCTTTATGATCTTGAAAACATACCTAATGTGACTACAAGTTTGATTATTATAGATTAATTACTAACCTCATTTCTTAATTATACACTGCATTTTTAAATGAGCTGCATAAGCACAATATCCCAAACAAAAGTAGAAACATATATACAATATAACAGAAATAACTTTAAATTTGTATTAATATACCAAGATCCATGCAAATGCAAAATATCTGAGATTAATAGTTGCCCTTTTTTACCCTATATTCCTATATTCTCCTAAATGATAACATCCATAAGTCACCAAATAACCAATAACCACCCAACTATCTCTTGGGAATGTGGGCATCGTGTTCTGCAGACTGCTTTCTGTTATCTGTGGGCAAAGACATCTTTAGGGGTCCTTGAGGAAACTGAGTTAATGGCCAAGTCCTTGGGAAAACCCG
The DNA here is from genome assembly GCF_949786415.1 of Peromyscus eremicus. Taxonomy (NCBI): domain Eukaryota; kingdom Metazoa; phylum Chordata; class Mammalia; order Rodentia; family Cricetidae; genus Peromyscus; species Peromyscus eremicus. The sequence goes on along the minus strand of NC_081417.1, from coordinate 77,833,637 downwards.
CTGTAACCTTTGTTGATAGATATCACCTGTCAAGTTTCAGGAGGTCTCCCATGATCAAACCTGATCCATATCAACCCTAAAGGATTCCACAGCCTCTCTTTTCCTATGGAAATAAAAGCAAGACCTCTTCTGCGAAGCAATGCATTTTTTGAGTTCCATTTTAAAGTTAGGGCATTCCTAAAGTGTATAGGCTGGTTTGTGTCAGCAGTCCTTCTCTTGATCCTATGTCTTTTAGCAACTGTCATTTCCTTTTCAGTAATAAAAAATTCAAGGTCAATACAGCAACATACAGAATCTTAAACTAATATTCCACGACAATTTAGTACTAGAAACTAAAGAGAGTGACAAAGTGAACCTGATGAGGTCAGTATGAAGGGTTTGACTATAAATAAAACATCTAATGAGTAACATAGCAATCAAGGAGCATGATCTATCTAGCTCTGCCTTTGTAAGGATAAAGCAACCTTTAGTAATGCAAATGATTACAAGCTGCTAAATCTACAATACTAACACAAACAAAGGGCTAAGATATAGTAAGGAGATATAACAGTTTCCAGTCAGGAAATTAGAAAGTATCAACTGAAAGGCTGTCATGTAAAATTTATTTAAAGATAAATAGTAAGACAGCCAGGTCACTTGTAGAAGGTATACATTATGGTTAGTGCTTCCTAGAAATCAGCTAGTAAAGCTGAGTTGATAGATGTACTTCTAACTCAGCCCCACTGGCTGATTTCTAGGAAGTACTACCCATAATGTGTACCTTCGAAGCATACCTTTAATCTCAGTACTCAGGAGGCAGAGGCAGGCAGATCTCTGTGAGTTCTGGGCCAGCCTGGTCTACAGAGTTCCAGAATAACCAGGGCTACACAGACAAACCCTGTCTCTAAAAACAAACAAACAAAAAAGAAGTACGTCTATTAGAGAGTGACATCTAAGAAAAGAAGAGGTAGATAAGCAGTGTAGGGAGAAGGATGCCACCAAACCATGATATAGTCTTCCCCCACCCCTGCAAAACCTTTGCTAGCCCAGTTTGGGCCTTGGAAGCAAAGATGGCCCATCAGAGATGTCTCCCTTTAGACAGAAATGGCTAGGTTTAACCTTCTTTAGTCATTATTGACCATAGTCCACTGTGAGAAGAGTCATCTTGCCTATCACCACTTTGCTCATCTCATCCTTGGCTGAAAGAACGTGCTGAGGAAAATCAAATTCTATCTCAAAAGGCACAGAGGACTGTCCAGGTGCTAAACACCGGCTATCTACATCTTTTGAAAGGCATCAGGATAGGGCTCCAAGGATAGGAAATAAAATGATACATCCAGAATAGGAACCACTAATCTTTCCAACATAGAAGAAGCCTAATCTAGTCCACTTGTAGCAAGCTGTCAACTGATCCCCTCCAGTAATAATACATTCTAGAGATTCAATGTTGGCTTCTGTATCTGGCAGCTTGTACATTCAGAAATAGCATTCTGTAGACTCGATTTGGTAGGCAGGAGACTATGATGAGTAATCTTCATTAGCAACTTGCCTTGGATTTGGAGTCATCTAGGAGATACACCTCTGGGGCATGTGTTGCTGACTAGTCATGTGTGTGTGTGTGCTATGTGTGATGTGTGTATGTTGTGTCATCATTGGGATTTCCAAAGAAGCTTAACTGTGGAGGGAAGATTGAATCTGGATATAGGAGGCATTAGCCCATAGTCTGGGGTCCTAGACTGAATCAAAAAGAACAAAAAGGAAAAAAAAAAAACAAAGCTGGGCATTAACATTCACTTCTCTGTCTCCTGACCGTGGACACAGTGTGGCCAGTTCCTTCACACTTGTGCTATAGCTAGAGCAACTTTCTCTCCTATCCTTCCTGGTCGTGATAGTCTGTCCCCTCAAACTGCATGCTGATGTAACTTCCTTAAGTTGATTTTGTTAGGTGTTTTGTCCCAGTAATGAGGAAAGTAACTAAGACAGAGTCTACAGTGCCAAGACTGCGTGTATTCTCCCTCTCTCCTTTGATGGCCAACTCATTCATCTGTTTTATGGGGTCAGACTGACCCAGACTGGCTCAACCTCCCTGTATGTGGAAATGAACAGGCCTTGCACTCCTGAACTCTTCTTTACAGTAAGAATTATGGGAAGATTATGTCCCCTCTAGTCCACTTTGGAGTTGATTATGAACATTTCGTTTGCACCTGACAAGACTTGCTACTACAGGATCAAGTCTATCTTATCTAAATTTCTATACACCAGTACAGATCTCTCTTGGAGAAGAAGTTCTGTTGTTTTTATTGTTAATCTTTCAGAAACCTGAAGTCCATGAAAGGACTATCAGGAGGACTGTATTCCTTTTCTGGATGTTTTCATGGACATGGGAGCTCAACTAGCATCATCAGTGAAATCTATCAAGGCTCAGTTATAACTTCCCTTCTTTAATTATACATTTTATTTTTATTTTATTGTTGTCTTGAGATAGGGTCTCATGTGGTCCATGCTGACTTGGAACATACCATGTAGCCGAGGACAATATTGACCTTCTGATTTTACTAACACTGCATCCCTAGCCCCTTCATCGTCCTTTTCTGTAGGGTGAACTGGAGCCCTGGTCCCCAGAGGGTAGCTTTGCCACTTCTACCTGTACGTTCTTTGCAGCATTTTCCCTTCTGAGGTCAGCCTGACCTCTAACACCACTTCAGGAAGCAGGGGCCCACTGCTTTCAGAACACACAGACCTCACTCTGTTACTGTCCCACACCTAACACGTTTTCCCGTCAGGTCTAGCCACATCACTCTGTGAATGACCTCTCATCATTCTGTAAATACTTTCGGCTCTTCTGTTTTCTCTCTGGTCACATACATGCCTGAGTAACAAATTCAGGGAGAAGATGATATGGAACAAAACTCTCAAAAGATGAGTCCATCTCAGAATTATTATAGCCTACTGATCTCAGAGCATTTAGTATACCACTATCCATGGAAGCATATTTTATATCTGTTTTGAATGAGGGTGTTGGCCATGGGAAGTCATAGTTTTGCACAGAAACAAACTAAATATATTTCTTATAAAGCTAGCTTGTCTTAGGGTGTGATTGTGACAGGTCTGTTTTATACAATAACA